>NW_020455485.1:907265-943563 GCF_003342845.1 Nothoprocta perdicaria
AGAAAAGAAAAGAAAAGAAAAGAAAAGAAAAGAAAAGAAAAGAAAAGAAAAGAAAAGAAAAGAAAAGAAAAGAAAAGAAAAGAAAAGAAAAGAAAGGAAAACCTTCTTAGGCCTTTTAGGCCTTCTGGTCAGTCCTAGAAAATGACCCACAGGAGCAGAGATTAGACTATAAAACACAAATGAAACTTGAAGAAGCTAAGATTCAGTTAGCCAGTTTTGGTAATCTCTACAAATCTTAAAAAAAAAAAAAAAAAAAAAAAAAAAAAAATCCACTTACAAATAGGTATTTGGTGATCTCTACAATTATTTTGTTTCTCTCTTTCTCACACCTCCATGCTGTGTAAAATAAGTGTTGTTGCCCAGAACTGATTATGGGAATGAATAGAGCCAATGGATCAGAAGACAAATTTTGTATTCCAATGTGATTTCTCTTTTTACTTAGATCTTCCACCACCTTCAACAAGAGAGAGACCTCCTGGGTGTAAAACTGTGTTTGTGGGAGGATTACCAGAAAATGCAACAGAGGAAATTATTCAGGAAGTCTTTGAGCAATGTGGAGATATAACAGCAATTCGGAAAAGCAAGAAGAATTTTTGTCACATTCGTTTTGCAGAGGAATTCATGGTTGATAAAGCCATTTACCTTTCTGGTACTTCACATTTTTTAATGGATTTTCCTTGCTTCTCATTTGTTATTTTGTGATGCTAATGCTTACTTATTTTCTTAGCTTTTATCTCAGCAAGTCTTTCTTGAGCTCCGTGGCTCCAGCTTGGAGTGGCAAGGGGCAGTTCTGTATTTCTGTGTCTGCCAAGGCATGCGTGCGGTTTTGTGTGTTGCTTACCCGGGAGCAATTTCCTGCCAACCCATAACAATTCAGCAGAACCTGAAATTCACTACAGAACAATCTTATTTTCGATTTACAGAGGTTTATATAGTTTTCCTCACAGGTAGCAGAAAGAGGAGGGCATTAGGCCAGAAATGCTGCTGTCTTCCAGTGCTAATTTCTGTAACAGGCTGGCAATTTCATTGGCATATTTTTATAGATTTGCAGTGCAGCTTGAATATTTTCTATCTTTATGCTTGCATGTATTTAGCTATCACATGGTTTGGATTCCGAGACTCATCTGGAGGCTATGCTTTTTGCCACCAGGACAATGAGTGCTACAACAATTCAGGCATAAAATTTCAAAATCTTTTATTTTCCAATATACAAAGGAACAGACTAAAAACCATAACTCCCAGTAAAAGAAAAAAAATAGAAGAAGAAGAAAGGAAAAAAAAAAAAAAAAGAAAATCCTGCTTTCTCTCGGATCAAGCTTCAGTGACAGTGAGCTCTTAAGATTACAGTCTCCTTAGGAGTATTTGCATCCTACCTATGCTCACCTTCACCTTTCTGAGCTGGATCTTATTCCCTCTCTTTAGTCCATGGGCAGGTTCAACTCTCCTTCAAGGTCCTGGAGAAGCCCATAAGCTTTGTTCCACCCTACAATAGCACCTTGTTCCCAAATACAAGACCTATATTCTTAAATAAACAACAAGGACCGAAAACTGCTCCTTGGTCAAGATCAGGCACAGGCTCACTTGTAACTACCCTACTCAGGGTTACCTTGAAAGATTCATTGGGACAACCTGAAATGGAGCCAGAGCGAGATAACCATTAGGGATACCTGTTTTTTTTTTTTTTTTAATGGTATGGACATAAACTCAACATCTCATAGGTGTCTATGGGAAGCTGTCACAGTTAGAAATAAATGGTCTCTCACACCATCATCAAATTATCTCAAAAGCAATAAAAAATAAAACAAAAAAAAGAACATCTGACTTTTCATCTTGATGTAAAGAGAAAATCATAGTCAAGAAAATCTCTCTTTTTTTCTGTTTTGGTTTCACTACTGTTTTTAACTAGAATGGCCACTTTAAAACTGCTAAAGAGCTACAGAAAATACTGAGCTTTGGAGGTTGCATTTTTTTTAAAATGTCATATTTTAAGATGTCTTCAAGAAATTCACGCTATCCATTTTTTCCTTTTTTTAACCTCATTTCTTCTTCCTTCTTTTGTTGCTTTCATAACATTGTATCTTATTGCTGCAGATTACAGACATAATACTTATAAGAAGCAGCAGCGGCACATTTCCTAGTTTCCAACTGCTTTCCTAAGTAGCATCCATCTGCACAAGTAACAGCACTTGTGGAAGAGCAAAGATCATCTTCCCTGAACTTTCTGTCAATTTACTTTCAAGTTCTTGAACCTTTTCTCTACATTTTTATGGCATCCTTCCTCCTTTCTTTTCTTTGCTGTGCTACCTCTACTTCCTTTTATTTTCCATGCCACCCTCTCTTCTCAGCTACCCTTGCTATTTTTCTTCTGCTCCTTTTATTTCTTCTCCTAAAACTTTTTGCCTAGTGTCTCGAACCAGACCAAGAAAACAACAAGAGAAGCTGAGAGGGAGGTAGGAGAAAAGCTGTGAATGTTGCAACAAAATTTTACTGCTGATTTCTGTGCTACTTTCCAGCTGAAACCAGAGATGTTGACTCTCAGCTCTGCAGAGAGGGGAGTTCAGGCACTAGATAGTGGCATGTTTCATTTGTACTGAATTAGTGGGTTTTTCTAACCAGTCTTTATTTTGCTCTCAAACATCATGTGTTCTGAAATGATGGGAGAAAAGCACATTGTTAAAGCATTTTCTTTTCCCTGCAATAGACGAAGGAGACATGCAAACAGAATGTGTGGTAAATACAGTATGCATGCTATATTAGGGGAGAATCATGCCTTTGATATCTGTAGCATAATGGCGATTTTGTCTATCTAATCGGTTTTATCTGTCCACCACATCTAATCTCATCTATCTTCAGCAGTTATCCCATGCTTAGAGTGAGATTAGTGTATGTGATTGCAAAATCCGTTAAGTAGCCTCATCACTCTTTTCTCCCTTCCTCAAGTAAGCACATATGAAAAGGAGTTTGGGAAACGGGTAGGAGAGCTAACCTGAGGAAAGGACGTTTTTATTTAGCTCTGAAAGTTGCATTTTGATATCCAGAGGAAAATACTTTCTAAAATCTACTCGTCTGAAGTGTATACACTTCCCATGAAAAAGCTCCTTTTCCAAACTGTACATGCTTTACTCTTGTAGCTGACAATTCAGTAACTCTGGCAAATATTGATGGCCCTAGCTTTGGACAATGGGACAAAAAGGCAGACCAATTTAGACCTCAAAAGCCTGAATTTTTCATGCAGTGTTGCTTTCTCATATGGGTTTCCATTCAGTACTGCGTATTGACTTCAATTTTAAGCACGCAAGGGCACGTGTATACCTCAGCATTTCCAAGTAGGGATTCCCAAATAGGGAATATCTATTGACTCCTGTTCCCCCGTATAGCAACACTCAAAGGCAAACTGAGCCATGGAGTATTTACTAGATCTGAGATTCAGAAATACTCTGCTTAGTTTTTATTTACTTCTCATTAATTCTTCCTTTTGTGTTCCTTTAAGGTGAGGATGTTGACAAGTTCCCAGAATCGTTTCCTCTTCCATGTGTGTGTGAAACTGAAATTAGAAATGACAGGCCAGACACACAGTTAGTGCTAGCTTCAGTCCTGAGCAAAGGGCTGGGAGAAAGGTTCTGTAAGGGCAATTCATTGCCCATGCATGAAGGGGTCTGAAATGACAGGCTGTTCTCTCATATAAAATATCCTTGAACATCAATGAGGTTACATGGCACTGGAAAACAGAAAGACTTCAGCTGACCTGTAGTTCAGGCATACTATTACGTATGGGTTTCTGGGGATCCCATCCACAAAAGAATCTAATGTTTTCCTTCTATTCCCATACAAAATCTTGATGGATATCAAACTATCAGAGAGTCTGCTTTGCACTGGAAAGGATATTTGTACTGTGGTTTCCCCTAAGCTTGATTTTGAAGGGTGTAAGAAGCTATGCAAGTGAGGCATCTGCTTTTTCTTTAAGGGGAAGTAGCAAAACCCTGAGCAAATTGCTCTACCATTGACACTGACTTGACTCTGAGAGGAGCATCAGACCAAATGACATTCAAAGGTCCCTTCCAAACCAGATTATTCTGTTTCTGTGCCAACTGGCTGCCTAGTCACCTATAGACTAAACAGTTAAACCATTAGTGAGATTTTTTTTCAATATGTGATTCATGGGGAATTTCAAAAAAAAAAAAAAAATTATTTACGGGGACTTAAAACCAGCTCCCAGAAAGTACCTTTTCTCCAAGGCTACATAGTTATTGGATTTTGGAATGAAAATTAGACTTTTTTTCTCCCCTAACCATCCTCATCTACTTAAAAAAAAGGGCTACTTTAGTAAAACTCAGTATATTCATATACATACAGTTCATGAACTATAGGTGCGCTGTCCTTTGCAGTCATTCCTTTTTCAAATTAAGTTTGGTTTTGAAGCCTGCAAGAGCCTTGCTTTCTGTTGTGCTCTGCGTCTTACAGGAGAGAGTATAACTTCCTCAAAAGCACTGCCTAAGTGGGAGGTCTAATTTTAGGTCCATGATACTTGGCAATGTCCTTTTCACATTGCTGATAACACTCTTTTGGCTCAGAACAGTCACTATTTGAGGAATGCAACTAGAGACCCAAACTGGGGGGTAACATTTGTCATAGTTATCAGGGTAGCTGCATCAATAACCCCTTTTGGCTCACCTCTTCATACCTACACCTCTGGGGATAAAAACACATGATTATCTACTCATTACTAGTTCAGGGGCCAAATCTGAAAGGTCATCCCCACTCTTCTTCTAACATATCTCACTAAATATATGTATCTGTAATTCTTCCTTCAAAGACTTTGTAACTGGAGCCACATATATGACAATAAACAGCATTCTCAGGGAGTGTTGGAGAGTAGTTTCTACTGTCCAGGGCAAGAGAAAGAAGAGTAAAAAGAGCAAAGCTTAAACCAGCAAACAAATCATTTGTTTGCTATCTTGTTACACTCAGGCCTACTATGTTCCAGGCTCACAAACCTTAAGTCTTCACAGATTTGGTCAGTTCCATGGAAGTCTTCGTTGTTTTCTGTCCTTGAGGGGCATTTTTATTTCTCACGTTATACTGAGTTCGCCATCTGGGTTTAGGGTGCTTACTGGAAATTGAAAGACATCCCTCTTCTTCATTGACAGGCTATTTAATTAAACTCCACAAGATGCTTGAAAGGAAAATGTCAAAGCAAAAGGCACTCAGAATTTTTTTGTTAAGGCTCATTACATATGGATATTTAATGATCAATGAAGCCATTATCACATGTGCTATAGTACAGTTAGTCCCTTGCCTTCATACTGTGAGATGCTCTTACAGCACTAAAGCAAAAGAAACCTAGGTGTGCATTTTTGCAAAGGTGTCCCAAACCTGCTGTCACATCCTACACAAACCTTAACTTGGCTGTCTCCAGAGAAAGTTAGAAATGGAGCTTAAAATTGAGGCGTTGAAATTCTCTAACCAGAGACAATTCTTTAAACTCAAGACTGAAAGTAGCTTCTTTTGAGTGACTATTTGAAACAGCAAATAACATTTTTCCTGTCATTTCAAGCAAAAGTTTCCTGTCCCTGGAGTTATTATACAATAGTTGTAGTCATGTGTATTTCTGAGAAGCCTACTATATGCTAGCTCAGCAGGGACTGCCGAGTCCCCAACATCCTGTGATTTGAAACATCTCTTTTGGGCTATTTTGCTTCTGAAGCTGCAGTGGGTTGGCAGAGAAAAATTTGGGCTAGCCCTGCACAGACTGATTGATTTTACCTACAGTCATAGGCTCTGTTTATGGCTCTCTCCTTAGAATCTTCTCACATTTCCCATGAATCAGTAAGTTAAAAGCTAGAGAAATTTCTCTGCGAGTATCTCTCAGCCTTGAAAATAAAACATGAAAAAGGATTGGTGCCCAAAGTATGTTCTTCCACAGTGTAGTTGCAAAAGGCTTTTATTGCTTTGGCATGATTTGATCTGCCTTCTGATAGCAGTCAAGAGTTTTAGTTCAGAGCAGAGCCCTTTTATGCTATTGTACGGCCCCTGAATTAAACCATGTCATTGCAGCTGCTTGCTTTAGCAGAGGATGCATTGACCAAATTATGAATATGTAGAACACTGCTGAAGGTGAGACATAATAGATTTCACACTCTGATCAGAAGGAAGTCATATAATAAACTGTTCCACACTCTTAAAATTACTTTAAAGAATGCTAAAGTGTTAAAGTTGTTTTTTTTTTTTTTTTTTTTTGACTGGTTGAATACCAAATTAATTTGTAGATGATTGATATTTGCTGGAGATTTTTGTGATTGGTTTGCAACTCGAAATCCTCAAAATTTGAGCTCTGACATTAACACAGGTATGGCACTGCTTTCTCTGTGGCCTACTAGCTTATCTAGTTCAATATTATCCTTCATCTGTGGTCTGGATTTTCATAAATTTCATTTTTTTTCTCATTTTAATTTCCTTGAAAGGTTGGTTAATAGAACTAAACCATACCTGATCTAAACAGGATCGGGGAAGAGGGACTTCACATCCAAAGCAAATCAGTTTTTAGTAGGTGGGTGGTGTTGTTTATTTGTCTGTTTAAATAGCCTTTGTATTTATAAAGGTTGGGAGTATCAGGTGAAATAATGACATATTTCAGGAAACTTTTTAACTTTAATGAAGCTTCTGTACTTCTGGGACTACTTCTTTCAACTATGTACTCTATTGATACATAATTTAGAAAATCATAAGGAAAAAAAAGAACTGATGAATGTTTATCTTCCTGTGAAAGTGAAATGATTGATACATTCTACATAGATAGGTGGGAATATGTGAATGTATTTTCTACTTAACTGCATTTAAGAAAAAAAAAATAGGGAAAAATAGCAAAGAAGTCCTGCAACAGTTAGCTCTGCTTGTTGGTTTCAGGTTACCGCATGAGATTAGGATCTAGCACAGACAAAAAGGATTCAGGTCGCCTTCATGTTGATTTTGCTCAGGCAAGAGATGACTTTTATGAATGGGAATGCAAACAAAGAATGCTGGCCAGGGAAGAACGCCACAGACGCAAAATGGAAGAAGACAGGCTGCGCCCTCCTTCTCCCCCAGCAATAATGCATTATTCTGAACACGAAGCTGCTTTGCTGGCTGAAAAATTGAAAGGTAAGCAGCATTTGATACTTTCCAATGTATTATTCCTCAAGAGCAGGAGCCACCCAGAAGTCCAACCAGGGGAACTGATTTCTCTCTGATGTATTTCATTACTTACCCTGTTAGCCTTTTCCCATTGCTCTGCCAGTTCTATTTCAATCATAATGATATTCACCTACCTGCTAGAAATGTGCGTCTGTCCATCTTGCTGTGCTTTAACAACTAAAACAAGACCTTTAGAAAACTGTATGTTTTTCATTTCCTGCTCAGTTGCTGTCACCATCTACTTCAGAAATGATCTCATAATGAGACAACCTGTTATAGAAATATTTTGTATTTAAGGCCCAGTTCTTAAAATCTTTCTGTCTTTCACTGGATAATATTTTCTCATAGTCCCTACATGTTGCTGTCCTAATTTCTGATATTCAAATTGCTTTTGTGAGTTTTATTTTCAAGTGCTCCTCAGTTGCAATGATAATATTCATCTCTGTTATATACTACTTATTCTTTCATGCCCTTTTTAGGCATGAGCCTTTTTAGAGTTAAAATTACTTAAAATTATGTGTTTGCTTGCTTGGGGGAAGAGAAGGATGATCCAAGTGTTCCAAATACATATGATCCATTAATATTTTTCAAGACTTGAAGATTTCTGCTTTTAATGGTTAATAGTTAATATATGAAGTAAAAAGTAATATAAGTAGTATATATGTGTGTGTGTATAAAGAAATAAAAATAGTCAAGAGAACAGTTTCTCTTACCCCCTAGAGTTGTATTTGCTTTCATTTAGTGTTTAGTGACAGTGCTTGGCATTCTTTTCCCATGTGATGGCCAAGCACATTACTTCCAATGTGTGCCAGGTCACAAGAAACTGATTCTTGCCACCATTTCAGAAGTATCCAGATTAGATTTAGGCCGTCTAGCTGTCAACACTGTAGCCTCCTATTTTAACTGTGAAACGAGCTTGGAAAACCAGAGAAGGGCAATGCCAAGCAGTGCATCCTTGGAACGTGGTGCAGAGATGCACCCTGCTGTCTCTTTGAGCACTGCTTTGGCCATTTGTAGTTGTCAGTGTTATATTGGGCAGTTGTTAGTTTGACTAAATGATATTCTGGGCAAATACACTTTTCTGTTAAATAATTCACCGAGTGATCAGGAAATTGTTAAAATAACCCAAATCAGGAAACGGAAGAGGCCTCATGAAGTAAAAGCACAGTATTCATTCTTCCCTAGCTTTCAGTCCAGCTCCTCTATTCAGTAAGAATACAGGGTTTTAGATCCATCTGCTCCCAGAATCTGTTTTCAATTGAATATTTTAGGACTTAATATTTTATCTGGAAGTTTGTCTTTATGTAGTAAGGCCTAGAGGTTTCCTGGACTAAGCCAGAATATGCAAGTAATCTGCACAATTTCTTCCATATGGCTAGCCATTGCTTGGGGCAACTGACTGTTCGGTCTTTGCATGATGTTCAAGATGTCTATATTTAGAAAAGCTTTCTCTGCAGTCTGGGTAGTTCTCATACTTAATTAAAACTTATTAAAGGTTTTAAAGCTTTGGCTCTCTTGAGGGACATTTGAGCAGAGCTTGGCATATATGTACAAATTTAATACAGCAATATTTTGATTGCTATCTAGACCAACCCCATGCACATTACTCTTTCTCTGAAAATAAAGATAAATTTTCGGAGGCATGCAGAATTAAATATAAGTGACTCAATTAAAATCCAACAAAAATAAATATTGTAGTTTTAAAACCACTTCTAATTAGTCATTGCCTTGTAGCAAAATTAATAGCATATGCCCTGCATCTGTATAGGTTCTTGGGCAGAGAGAACACAAAGTTCTCTCCGTTCTCCCTGTTTCTGATCTTTTTTCCTATATAACGTAGTATAGACAGTAGAGGCGGAGTTCAATCATATATCGGGGAGTCTTACAGTCTCTTAAGTATCCTTCCCAGTGGTAAATGAGGGAGTAGGACAGAACATCATGGTTTCCTTTGGGCAGCATAGACTCACTAAATGAGTCCAATATGGCATCCTAAAAAGAGATAAAGCAACACTAAAGATATAGGCTTGAGGGAAACTAACAGAAGATATATGTACATATACATACTCACATGCACACATATATTATACAAATACATACAGACAAAAACATATTTAAGAAAAAAAAAAAAAAGTTGGGTTGACCCACAATCTCTGGTGTCTGAATATCACCGGATTTGTTTTGCCAAAAAACAATGAGTAGTTCATCCTAAAGAAAAGAAAGATTCAAACAGATCTTCTCTTGGCAAGATTTACCTTGAAATATTTGTTGTTGAACAGGTGCCTTGCAGTTTTTTTCCTTGAGGAAAGTTATGACCTCCCCATGGTATCCGCTTCAAAAGAATCCTGAGCATTTCTGCTAACTCATGAGACAAGAAGTGCAGGTGCCCAGCTCTACTGGTTTTAGCTTCTGCAGTGCCTCCAGAACTTCCTGAACAACACTAGCTGAAAATCAAGCCAAAAAAGCTAAACATCTGTCTTCCCAAGATACTGCTTTGCAATCACAGATGTAGACAACTTGGTCTGAATCCAAGCAACTTTTGTTGTCAAAATAACCTTGGAAACTCCTGACAGCAAGGAAAATCTGACTCTAAGCAGAGATGAACTAGGCTAAGCAGCCATTCTCCTGTTGCAGTCTTCAGATATTTATTGAGTCTATAATAGAGGTGACTGTATCTTTTTCCACCTTCTGCAAACTGCAGCAGAAAATTAAAGAAATTATTGTTTTAGTGTGCCAGACTTGGCTGGAAACTCTTGCCTCAGTATTATCGGTATATTTTTATATACCGACTTTGTGCACTAAAGTCACCTGATATAGCAGTAACTGCTGTGGAGGAAAATGAGTGAGAGATTATAGAAGGGTTTTTTATGCTGGTTGGAAACAAAAATTCATTATAAATTCTTTGCCAGGTAATTGATAGACCACAGTTAACCTACCGTGTCCTTTTAAGTCATCTTCTACTTCCTGAACAGATGTGAATTTAGACTCTGAAGATAGATGACTAAGAAGTTCAGAAGAGGCAGTAATCATCCTATAACAGTAGTGCAAAACATCTGTGTATTTATATGGTATCTGAAGCCCTGCTTCAGATAAAAATATAGTGATTTTTTTGTCAGTGGTCAGGAGCTAAATAGGATATCTCAAGATTTAAGAGTGCTCAGAGACCTTTTGGTCAAAAAATGTTCCTGGGCTTCTAATTAGCTTGAAGCTTGAACAACACACTGAGGAATGTGTCCACCACTGCCCATTATCAGAGGCATGTTGCTGCTGGATCAGTACAAGCTGGATCTTTTGCCTTAGCCATGCCATATTTATGGAAGAAACCTTCATCTAGCAGCAGACAGTAGTGCTGTTCCCCCCAAATTTTGCCTGCAACTGAAAATCAGTGCCAACAATTTAACAGCTGTATAATGAGGCTCTCTTTAAGTTGGCATGAGCCACATCATGGAATTTGTGGGGAAAATAGAGACAAGAGATCTGAAAGTCATATTTCAAAGTCTGAGCTGGTCAGCTTAGGCTTCTTTTAGTTAAAAGGATGAAGTAAGAATTTGATCTGTCCTATGTGCAAGTCTTCAAAAGAAGTGAATTGCCTCTCCTACTGAGCATAAAGACGACTTACGTCCAGATCCAGATCAGACTTCAACTAGTATCTTCCAGAAACTTTAAGTGAGAGTGCTGACTTCTGCCCAAAGAGAAGAACAAGTGACCAGTATGAGAGTCAACAGCAACTATCACCATCAATCTAGGTTTTACCAATATCTAGCTGGATATAAATGTTTTTAAATACTGGTTTTAAATATTTATCTAAAATGTATTGACCTTTTCCTTCATTAAACCATGTTTTATTAGAACTTTGTAAGTGGCAATCATGGTTTTGCAGGAAGAGCAAACAACACTTATTCTCTTAGAGAAAATTCATTTCTAGACTCTCCATATCTGTTGTATGATTGTATGATTCCTCTAACTCTTCCAGTGTTTAATAGTATTTTTAGCTGTTTGGCTGTCACTTAACTAGTGTCATGGCAAAACTTTTTGTAAAGGGAGGAGCTGTTCAGATCATGGGTTTTGCAAAGGTGGGAAGGCTTATGTCTTCTGTGTCACTGCAGATCAGATAAAGATCAGATTGCCATATGATCACCAATCTGTCTCATGTGCTGCACTGTTTCTGATGGTGGCTAAAACTGAATGGCTTGGAGGAAGTTATAAAACTTCAAAATGTAATCACATGCAACTGTACCATTGGGCAGAATCTATTCCTGACTCCAGCTGGAAATAAGCTTTCTCTTTGAAAGGGTAAACCTTTTATGTAGGATGAGCAAGCTGGGCAGGTGATATGTTCAGGACATTTGATTGCTGCATCTCCATAAGGCCATTGGAAGAGATGCTGTGGGCACTGGGACTGTAGTGGAGCTCCACATGACCTAGACATTCATCCCCTGGCCTTTGCTTTTGTTTATCAAGAAACATAGAATTTTATGTTTGGGAAAAACCTGGAAGATCATCAAGTCCAACCCTTGTGCCTGCTGTCACCCATCCCTTGTGCCGACTAGACCATGTCCCACAGAGCCTCATCTATACTTCTCTTGAACCATCAGGGATGGTGACTCCACCAGTACCCTGGGCAGCTTGTTCCAATGTGAGAAGAGAGCAACTGAGGTTCTTCTGGATCCTATTGCTAGGTGTGGCTGTAAAGGACACCTATTTTGTCACTCAAAGAGCTTGGGATGTGGGCCTGAGCACTGCTGCTGTAGTAGTGCCTGAGCACTACTCTTTGTACTTCTGTATGCCTTTGCTGAAAATCAAGTCCTCTCTGCCTTGCCATAAGACTTGAAAACAGCTGTAAACAGTTTGCTGTTACCATTATGCCTTCTTGTAAGATATCCACATGTGATTTCAGGAAGTAGTCTAGGACAGTCACTACTTAGAGGTACTTATTGTACTTTTTTTCCTCTTTCTTCAGCAGTATTTGAAATAATGACCTGTACTATGAAAACTTTTAAGAATCATGGCCAGATGTTTATTTAGAGAGAAGCTGTTTTCAATCATGCTAGCTGTATAAAATCAATGCAACGGTACTTCATTTCTAGTTTGAAATTCCCTGTACTTTTCCACAGCAGAGACAGGCCTCCTGTTTCCCAGATGAGAACTGGAGTCTCAGATTCTGAACCACTTTGTTTTGAGGATAATGAATCTATATTCAGATATTATAGGCTTGTTTTTCAGTGGTCCCAGTCAATTGTTAACCCCTCAGCAAGCACTCTAGTCAAATTTCATGTAACATCACATTCTTCTTTGGAAAAAAAGGTGATTGACCACTCCAGCAATCTGAAGTGCTGCCCACAACTACAGGCTCCTCTGTCATTATTGATGTTGTCAGGTGTTCCTGTGAGACAGCAAACTGAGGAGACTGTGAAGATTGCTCAATACCAATTTTTTGAAGCTTGATTTTTTACATTTTACATGGACTACCTGATGTTTAGGACCGAGAAGGTGTCTCCAGTGAATATGAGGCCTTGCATACCTGCAAAAGCCTGAGCATCTCAATGAGTTGCTCCATACTTCTTGCTGATTAAGGACCAGGCTTGAGGCCCTTCATATCTAGAAGGAACTTGCACTGAACATTGATTTATGCAGATGTCTTTGGGAATAACAATGGAAAATAATTAAATTAGAGAAAAGTACAATTCATCATAATGAATTGTATTTTCCTCACGTCCCATTTCACTATGTGGCTTTATCTATCATTGACATTGACTCTATGTATCATTGCCAGGACCTCATGCTTAAGCCTTATGGATCTAAGCTTGCAATTCTAAAAATACACATCCAAACTACTAACGAATTAAACTGTGTAGTTCTGAGTTGATAACTTACAGTTACAAGTGTTGTATCTGGTGGTGCCGAACAGACCTGGAAAGACGGAGAGCTAAAGAAAAGGATTCATATAAATGCTTCATATAAAGCAAACTTTCACCTTGTCGTAAAGAGCATTTGTCACAAAGTACTCAATTTAAATTTGTTTTGTATACTCTTCTGTGAAGTTTACAAGCCTTTTTCATGAGTCCTGCACGTAGAAAGTTTAGGAGTGGAAGAGAGAAGAGAACTGGGCCAGGTTTATCAGAATGAAATGAGTTTCAACATCTGGGCTGTATAGGTGACATGCAGAACTGTGTGTACCTTCTCACGCGAGGGCTGTGCAAAACAATTCGTGGTTTGTAACAGTTATTTTAGGTTTGCAAGCCAGTTGAGAAAATATAAACACTGTTTAATTTTTCATGAGAAGTTATTTTTATTTTCTGTTTATTTGATTGATTTTTGATCTTCCAAATCAATGAAATAGATTTTGATGGGAAGATGAAAAATAAAAAACATCAGCACAATTTGTTTAAAAATAGTAAAGGAAAATTTTGCTTTTTTCTTTCTTTTTTTTGACCCCAATACTACAAAATTTGACACAAAAGTGTAACTAGCTTCAATGAAACATTATCCAACTGCTACTAGATAGAATAACAGCTAAGCATAAATCTGGTAATTAAACTGTTGCCCTCCCATCTGAGATCCACCTACTTTTTGTAAAAGTCTATGCTTCCCTGCTGAAATGTCACAAAAATTTGTTAGATGTGAATTCTGGGAAACAAAGGTCTTTTATAGTAAAGTGTGGCTATAAATCTGAATCCTCCTCCTTAAAGGCATTTGAGGTCATATTATGAAAACGTGACCATTTTTTCTCCTGGTTCATTGCAGCTTTTCTGTTTAGTGTGTGTCTTTCAGATTTCTGATTCCTCAGTATTGAATCAGATGCTTTATTATCTCACAGTGAGATGTGTCAGTAGATATTTGGGATCAAATTTGCATATTCTGGCATCTGTTTTCAGGAGTGCATTATTAATGGTTGAGTAATGTGGCAACCAGAGCAACACACGACTAGAGACACAGACTGAACATGTTGACCTTTTATTTTTAAATGGAGCTGTGTTCTGTCAGGTGTTTTGGAACAAATCATTTTAATCTGTGTGCTTATGACATTTGTGTTCCAAAGCAGAGTTGTGAAAATTATGATATTCTTAATTCAAGCATATCTGTACCTAATGATATCATCTCCAGAAATTGCTTCTTGCAAATAAGCTCTCTTAAAATACTACATCTGTGTTATTTGCCTCGGGTACTTAAATAGTTCCACTATCTAACAAAGACATCTTTTCATATCTGAGGTTTTTTTTTAATATTTTGGGAAAAGGAGACATAAACATCTGCGAGCCATATACAATAAACCCGTATTTACTTCCCTTTTAAATACAGTGTCTCTTTATGAGCGCAGGAAAGTTATTCATGTGGTTTTTCATTTAAAAAAAATATAATTTTAAAAATAGAGAAGCTGCTTTTTTGCCAGGCACTGTATTATCCCCTGAAGAGAGAACAGATTGGAAATTTAAATAAATAGATGGCAGTTACAGTAGAATGAACTAACTGGGGATGCATCTTGTGCAAGACTCAGGTAACATCAAGCCTGACAATCTCAACCCTTGCATGTCATTTGAAATATAAACAACATTTAATTGCTTGGGAAATAGGATATTTCACTGAGGAAAAAATAAAAAAAAAAAAAAAAAGAAAGAAAAAAGAAAACACACTGCTTTCATTACGGCTGTGTGACTGAGAGCCAGACTTCTGGAGCACTGCAGAAGCGACGTGGTTATCCAACAAGGCAAATCTAACATAGAGAGGATCGAATTGAGTATGAGCCTACGTCAGAAAGTGAGGCAATGCTGAGTTCCTCCTAGTAAATCAAATGAATGCCAAGTTTAATTGCTGTTGAAAGAATCCAGACCTTTTTTTTAGTATAATCTGTTTTTTTTATTAGTAGTAAATCTAGAAAGAGACCTATAATAGACATGTTTCAATGTTTTAGTGTCAAATCTGTTCCTTCACCCTTCCCGTTTTTAGATCATCCTTTTTCCCTTCCTTCTTCCATATGCTGCTGACATCTGTTGTGACACAATACATCTGGCTTAAAGAGCCTCACAGAGGGGCGATGAGCAGGCACATCATGAGGACACTTTTGTCTCCTGGCAAAAGAATTGAAGGTGGGTTCAGCCTTCAGCAGCCTGGTAACCCACTTTCCTGTGTACCTTGCTGTGGTGCCTGGAAGAAATATGTTCACTGTTAAGTGTGTTACTAAAAGCACTCCTCCCTCACCTAATCTATATTATATCAAGTCAATTTTAAGGTTTTAATATAAACCCACTTGATTAAATGTACAGCACGGCAAAATGACCCAAGTTAATTGTAATGAACTGGAAAAAGGCAGCTCACTGATTTAAAAGTTTGTGGTATGACTTTGAGAAATAGAGAAGAAACTCAATACCCTAATAATTACATTTTATTGGAAATAATGGCATCAGCAGGATAAGATAATGGATTTCTGTGTCTCACACAGTACACCCACCTCTGAAAGAATCTTGTGCGATTTGGATTTGGAAGAGATTGATTACAGAATGGGAAGAGATTTCTTTTGGGAGTATATTTTAGTAAATGAATGCGTGTGTGTATGTATAGATATATGTATATGCATATATATATTTTAAAATCTAATTTCAGCTGATCATTTATTAGGTAACTGAAAAGTTTTCTTGGCTATAGAATGCAATTAAAGCTATTTAAGAAATATTAAGATGGGTTATTAATTATTCTTTAAAAGTAACCCTTTAGGATTGTGTGTCTGGATTTTCCATCTGGATTTTATTGTGCAGTGCCATTGGGTTACAAAAGTTATTAATTCCAGAAGCACCAGACTGATATGTGTGTTGTACGATTATATAATTTGCAATTATATAAGTTATTTAGCATTGGGAAAAAAAGGATGATGCGGATGGTAGACTGAAGACATGTTTCTAGGTCAGTGGCAAGCACTGCGTGCAGGAGAAGCTCTTAAGCCAAGAGAAAAATAGGTCAGCATTATGGCACCAAATATGTCATGTGCCAGGAAGCAAATTGTTCCTGATGCACAGGAGTCCTGTGCTGAACTAATTTATGAGTGAGGCTAGTCAGCCTTTTCCCTATCTCAATTCATCCACATAGGCCACTTGCTGTGATTTACTACTTTTTGTATCAAATTCAATGCTTTCAGTTTAGAAATGTTAGTTGTAGGCTAGTAAATTGCCAAATCAGACCACAGTAACTTTGATCAAACATCCTCTATCAGTTGCAGTGATATAGACTGAAGAAGTCACCATCTTGAGCTGATCATTACCACTTCCTATAGTAACAGGACTGGGCTCACTTTGACCAACTGGAACCAGAGAGGGATCAGGTGGATGAACCTCAATGTGGAGGTGAGCCTCCATGCACACGTGAGAGCAGCATGGCCTTGAGCAAAGGTGCAGTGGAAGAGATGGAAGATGTGCCATCTTCCTAAGGCCACACAGAGGCCTGTAGCTGACAGAAGCTCTGTATCTGACAGAGGACAAGCTGCCATAGACATATCGCATGAACCCTTCTGTACACGTGCTGTAGACAGTCATGCTCAGCTATGATTACACCTGCATGAGGTTATTTGTTAACTGAATTTCTAGTGGTCAGGGCAGAACTTACAGCAAGGGCGAATAAGGGCAAACTTACACCTTTTCGTTTTACAGAAGAGCCATAAAAAATGAGGTCATTAACACAACCCAAAACATACAAAGCCAGTGCAGCTTCTACATGTAGACATCAGAATAAGGAGTGACAGCTTGATCTTTTCTACACCTTCATGCAAGTCTAGGAGATTGCACCAGGGAAGGAGGATTAGGGCAAGGACTAATATGTACTGCAAAGTCTGAAAAACAGACTTTACAGACTACAGGAGAACATAGCAAGATTGCTCTAATTTAGACCAGCCCCCATTGTTGTGTGAATGATGCCAGATACTTTCCAAACCTTTAAAAAAGCCCAGAGCTGGGAAGATAAAAAGACTAATAACTCTAAAAGCAACCAAAAAAAAAAAAGTGCCTAAAAAAACTCTCATGGCTCCATCTTTTCCTAGTGATAAGTTGAGCACATAATGTTACTCTCTGAATAGAAAAATACAAAGTTCTCTATGTTTTAAATATTCCAGTAACTGTGAAAATTGCAGTGATAATTGAATATTTGAATGCCTGGCCTCAGAGTGATGGATTATTCTATCTCCTTTCTATTCCTCAAGACCTTAAAAACTGTCTCCTCTGTCCTGTCACAAAACTTCAGATTATGCTGACTGAATTCTACTGTCTGCTACACTAAATAAACTCCATAAACTTAGACTAAGAACTTTGTTTCCTGTCTTGTTCCCAACACACCATTTTGTAGCAGTCGTAGCTTCTTCTATTAAGCTTTTTTGCCAGTTGGGATTGCTTAGAACAGGTTAAATCATGAGAAAAATGCAAAATATTTGTCAGCAATTGTTCCTCTTTTTTCATAGAAATATCCGCAATGACAAATTTCCAGACAGCTCTAGGGATACATTTTCTTTGCCTTGTACTACTTCTCATCAGAGTCGTGGCTAGGACTTGCCAAATATCTTCAGTTGATATAAGAGAAACTTGATAAATCTCCTCTCTGGAGGCCTGTAACTGAGTCTAGGAGCACCTGAAAATCTCTATCAACAGACACCAAGTAAGCCATCCTCAGTAGAATAATAATATTTACAAGAAATACTATACATCAGATTTCACAGTGAACCCAACCTAAGTGTACAAATGCTACATAGGTGTTCTGTAGCTGCTCTACTTGTGTTATAGTTGGGTTTCCTCTGACCTAATGCAGATATCTATTGCACAGATGTATATATATATGATCAAGCCACAGCCAGCTCCCTTTAGAGACAGCTGAGAGAAACAAGCACTTCCAGGACACAGTTCACCTCGTCTTCATGTAGTCAGCTAAAAGAGGACTCACAAAGTGTGTCTGAGAAGCATCCATCTCCTTCCCAGACTGTATTGAGGGCCTGGGATTACTAACTTAGATGTCAGCATAAAGCTGATGAATCCTTCCCTATTTGCTTAAAATATGCTGCAATGTGGAGGAGAAAATACTTAAGTGCAAGAAATAATTCACTGTGTGCTCATTTTAAAGGAGCAGTTATGCACTGGAGCATGTCTTATATACAGAAATGTTTTAACAGTATGTTTTTAAAGTCTATATTTCTGTGCATCCTACCTCAAGGGAATAATTTTGAACAGAATTAGGCATTTTGTTGTGTTTTTTGTTTTTAATGAATGGCTACAAACGTAGGACAATTCATCCTTTGCTTAGATTCCATTACAGTGTTTCTTCTGCTATTTATCTAGTAAATAAAAAATTAATGAACAACCTAGTGCAGAAATCTGATTTTCCAAGTGAACCTCTGATTGCTCAAAAGAGCTTTCTGGATATTAATTCACTGTGAGTTGCCTTATGCCAATCACCAAGTAGTAGATTCTTGAATATAAAAGTTAGAAATAAATGTGAAATGAGGAAATTTTAAAACTGTAGAGAAAAGAGTTTATTTACTAATGTGCTTCTGTTGTGAATATATGACCCTCAAGCATTTTTTAATGTATCTCCTAATTATGTAATCAATGAAGTTTCTGATGTTTAGTGGAAGTGCTTTTTTTTTTTTTTTTTCTGGGAAAGAGCCATGAATCCATGAATTAACTATAATAGGCCCACAGACCTCCACAGTTCTCTGACAATACAGTATATTGAAAATGGCTTTTCTGTGTGGCTTTTTAAATGGGTTGAATTTATCTGGCAGAAAAATGGCATGTTTATGAACATCTCTTACAGATATCAACTGTGCTTGATACAAACAAAACAAAAGACAGGGTGTTTTCATTTCATGTAGACTCTATAGCAAATCAACATGCTCTCCACGTACTGTAGAGAGAGTAATGTGGGAAAAAGGGAGAGTGGGTCTGTGCAACTGATTTTACTAATGCATCTCCATGAAACATTTTTGCTCAGTTCTGTAGGTTGTCCCTTGTAGTGTCACAGTGCTACCTCTTCAGAGGTACTTCTGTTTATCGTTTCTCCCAACTTTGCTATTCATGTCTTGACCTAGACTGAATAGAGTAATTTACTCTAAATGATACTTCAGTGTCGGGTGGTAAATTACATGTGATGATTGAGACAGTGATGTCTACAAGTTAAAAGGGAAACATTCAGCTGTAGTCACAGTGTATTCATAGTCAACTGCACTCTCAGAGCGAACAGGCTAGTGTCATCCACAGAGTGACCTGGCTCTACAGACTGTAGGAAATTGCATACTAACATTCCCACGAGCCATAACAGGTTATTCTCAATGACTACTGTAATTATAATAAACATTATGTTGCAGGAATAAGTTCTTAGCGAATCCATGACATCCTGTTCCCTTGTATTTCAGCAGGCTGAAGATTTTACTCAAGCTTGGGAAGACTTATCCCAGTGTCTTCTTGCAGTTATTTCTCTTTCAGAATATTTCAGAATATTTAAGGTTGGAAGGGACCTCTACAGATCATCTAGTCCAACCTTCCTGCTCAAGCAGGCACACCTAGAGCATGTGGCACAGGGTGGCATCCAGGCGGGTTTTGAAGACCTCCAGAGTAGGAGACTCCACAACCTCCCTGGGCAGCCTGTTCCACTGCTCTGTCACCCTCACAGTAAAGAAGTTCCTCCTCACCTGCAGACAGAACTTCTTGTGCTCCAACTTGTGGCCATTACCCCTCGTCCTATCGCTGGCCACCAGTGAGAACAGCCTGTCCCCTTCCTCCCTGCATTCTCCCTTCCTGAACTTATACATACTAATCATATCCCCTCTGAGCCATCTCTTCTCCAGAGAAAAAAGGCCCAGCTCACTCAGCCTCTCTTCATACGAGAGATGTTCCATTCCCTTAATCATCCTGGTTGCCCTTCTCTGGACCCTCTCCAGAAGCTCCACGTCCTTCCTATACTGGGGTGCCCAGAACTGAACACAGTACTCCAGGTGCGGCCTCACCAGAGCTGAGTAGAGGGGCAGAATCACCTCCCTTGACCTGCTGGCAACACTCCTCCTGATGCAGGCCAGGATGCCATTGGCCTTCTTGGCCACGAGGGCACACTGCTCACTCATGGTTAACTTAGTGTCAACCAGAACTCCCAGGTCCCTCTCCGTGGAGGTGCTTTCCAGCAGGTCCACCCCTAATCTGTACTGATGCCTGGGGTTATTCCTCCCCAGGTGCAGGACCCTGCACTTGTCCTTATTGAACCTCATGAGGTTCCTCTCTGCCCAACTCTCCAGCCTGTCCAGGTCCCTCTGGATGGCAGCACAGCCCTCCGGAGTGTCGGCCACTCCACCCAGCTTGGTGTCATCCGCAAACTTGCTCAGGGTGCATTCCGTGCCCTCATCCAGGTCACTTTCCATGAGTCTTGTGTGTATCTGCACTTTCTAAGGTCTATGTTTAGCCAGCTTAGCTCCTCAGAGCCATATATATTTTTTCTTGTCTGTATCCAGCAAAGACAGGACCTGCAGATTTAGCCATCGGGACAGGAAGTCAAAAAAAGACACCTGCCCGAATCTTCCTCCCACGAGGCAATTACTTAATGAATTATGATGGCAAATCACATGTTAATGTAAAGTAACAACTACTGTATCATGATACAAGGGGAAGCTTTTATGATACCCTCATTTTATGATTTTTTTCAGGGATCTCAGATGAACATGATTATCTGCTTCTGAAGCACAAGACCTCTTGCTGCAACTGCAAGCATAGTTCAATTAATAAAATGCCAAAGATTAAGCAATATAAAACCTATTCTTTGCAAGCTGTCAGTACAGAGCATGTCATGTGTATTTCCTGTACTTTACATTCCTCACCGTTTAGGGAGGTGATTAGTAGTTCAGAAGGAAAGTCCAATCATCACTCAAGTACTAGTATTGCTAATATTTCATCATTCTTTGTGCATGGAGTGCAGTGCCTTACTTTGTTCCATTGGTCTGTATCCTTCAAGATAGTTTGTTGGTCCTGGTATTTTCTAATTTTCATTTTAAATGTCTTTAGGGAATGATACTACCTCTTCCCATTGAAACTGCGTACTTTCTCCGATAGAAAGATATGCCAGTCATCTAAAATACAAGAAGAAATCTAAATGCCAGATGAAATATTTAAATGATTTTTAATGGATGTTTAGTAGAATAAAAACCTGGGGGAAAATGGGATTGATTAGCACAAAAGAAAACTCCACAAGTTGACATTCTTTGTTGTAATAGTATTTTTTTTTCAATTCAACCTATATGTGACTTTAAAAAATGTATTTCCTTAATCTTGATGAAACCAGAAGTGTAATGGATCCTGTGTTAAGAGTCTTCTGAGGAAGCTAACAGCACTGTCTGAAGAAATGAGATTAGTTTGGAAGAGGGCACAAAATCTAGCTATGAGTATTATTGATCTTTTTTGCAATATAACAACTTTAGTTACCTGAAGAGTAAACAGAAAGCAGTAATCCAGATACTTATCAGAGCTCCCTTAAAAAAAATACATATATATGTATTTATGTACAACATAGAAAATATAGACATACTCTCTATTCAAAGCAGTTGCTTCTAATTACTCAGTGTTTTGAGCAGGAATTGTTCAGCTTAGTCATCGTTCATTAATTAGAAAATATATGTTAGTGAAATGTTGACAAAAGCATGGCTGAGCCCAAGCTCCAAGACTGAGCTTTTGGCCAAGCAGATTAACAAGGTCAGATTTCATTTCTTCAATGGTTCGGGAAACATAAAGGTGCCTGGCAATCATTGTCACTGTCATTTCTAATATAAAGTCATTTTATTTTGAACCACAGACCACAAAGATTTTTTTTTTCCCTTTGTGTCATGACAGCACTGTTAAAATAATAAGACAAGTCTTGAAGGAAGATTTATGGAGCTTCACATGGTCATATTGGCTTCCTATACCTGACAAAACGAAAGACCCCAAAGTTGCCCAATATGATATAGTGCAAGCATGAGTTATGGTGATTTTCATGTGACACGGAGCAGAAAATGTGTTCTCGACAGGATATTTATATCTGTAATTTAAACCCTGTGCTTTGGTTGTCCTAGATGATAGCAAGTTTTCAGAGGCCATCACAGTGCTGCTCACGTGGATTGAGAGAGGCGAGGTGAATCGTCGCTCTGCGAACCAGTTTTATTCGATGGTGCAGTCAGCAAACAGCCACGTTCGCCGGCTCATGAACGAAAAGGCTGCTCATGAGCAAGAAATGGAGCAAGCCAAGGAGAGCTTTAAAAATGCCTTAACAGGGATCCTCACTCAATGTAAGTAGCCCCTTTTTGTCCAGTGTCGTTGTAGTGCTGGTGGTGGTGGTGGTAGTAGTATTTTTTATCGTTTATTTGTTTGTTTGGGGGTAAGTAGTTGCAATGCAGTCATATTCTACTTCATATGCTATCTCATACTCTATGGCAATTTGGAAGAACAAGGACCATTCCTAAGAGCTTATTTCTCAAGGTGAGCAAAGTTTCAGTAGTTTTTTTATTAATAAAGACATGAAGACTTGTGGCATGTTGTCCACAGTTATGTAAACCTAACGCTTAAGGAACGAACCAGACAGAAGCAGCCCTGAAGATCATGCTTTATGTGGAGAGAAGTGTTTTGTAACCTGTGAGTGAGACAAGAGGACAATTAGGATATATATTTAGGCTAGGTTTAGGACTGAACAATCCATAGGGATATAATCACAGCATATCACGCCACCTCCACAGTAGAAAGAATATGCTATTCCACTGCTGGCAGCAGGACTGCTTGGCTGGTACAATGCCAGTGTTAATTTGGCAGATAAACTGTCTTAAATATTTAGTGCTGGCAGCTATTTCCTTAGTACAGAAGCATCATCAATAAAGTGACCCTAATGGGGTTCCCTCATAAAACAATAATCAGGGTGTACCTGCCTTGAGGTAATCTTGAAAAGAAGGAAAAAGGTGAGGAGAGGAGAGGAGAGGAGAGGAGAGGAGAGGAGAGGAGAGGAGAGGAGAGGAGAGGAGAGGAGAGGAGAGGAGAGGAGAGGAGAGGAGAGGAGAGGAGAGGAGAGGAGAGGAGAGGAGAGGAGAGCTGCAAGGTTTAAATATGTCCCTGCAACACCTCTGAGTCCATCTCCTTTGTCTAATTGACATGGAAGAAAGACCTCATGCTGCTCAAGAAAGAGTCATCGAAACTCTCATAAAGATGGAGTCTGGAGTGAACTCTAGTACTCAAGTTAAAAATAAAAAGCAAGACAGTTCACCAATTGAGAGGTTCATGTGGTTGTCATTGTAACTTCTGAATCACATTCCTAAGCTTTACACAAAAAAAAAATCCTAAACTCCTTCCTGCAGTAATATTCTTGTACCTCAAGGATCTTCATTCAGAGTTGGGGCTAAAGCTTGGATGGACTTGCTGAAGCTTTCTGGGTTAGGAAATTATCCCCTGTGAAGCATTCTGCATAGATGGTGGAGAACTGAGACCCTCAGAAAAACTCTTCAGGTCTGGTGCAGCTGTGCTTCTAATTTTGATGACTTTCAGTTTAGATTCCTGAACTTAGGAAGAAAGAATCTGGTCCAAAGCAACTTGATTTTTGAGGACATATATTCAGTGAGAGAAATTTAAAGATCCACAGTATCTTTAAATATCCCCGGTAATTTGCCTAGGCAATGTCATCCTCCATCTCAGCAACTAAAAGGCAGAGATGCAAGCACCACACATAGCTATGCTGTTCAATTCACACCAGGACCTCTGTGTTTTCATGTGCAACAGCCAGCTCTGGTATTCAGAAATGCCTTCTTTAGCTGCATTAAAAAATCCCCCATTGTCAGCAGGCTGAACCTTAGTTAAATCTGTCTAAATTAGCCTGTTTGTCACCAACTGTTGTGGAACATCTGTCACTTGGAAATCCCTGCAGTTTCAGGTGGAAACTTGCAGTTTGGCTGTATGGTTGTTTCCGTAATGTGCTGAGTGTTGAACTTTCAAGAACAGAAATGGCTCTGGCTTCAAAGCGTAAGTGTCAGAGTGACACATCCATGGCAGTGGCCAGGAAGGAGAGGATATCTGGCAGATCTGGCCTGTGAGAACTAGGTTGGTGAAAAGGTAGGCTCATGGAAGCATTAAACTCTGTGAATTCCATAAGAGCAAATTTTATGAGCACTCCAGATGCTCCACATTGGTTATTTTATCAACATCATAAGCATTGCCCATTATTAGCATTAATGTAACTTATTAAAATTCTCTGCAAACTTGCCATGAACAGATGGATGGTGCTTTGCTCTGCATGTGTATACGACTAAGATTACTATACATGGACACTGTGAAGTGAACTTTCACTTTTCAAGATTCTTCTTGTATTTGAGTTGATTTGAGGGATGTTTTTTCATGCTTCTCTCTCCATTGGTTTCAAAAACACTGACATAGCTGATTGTAACACATAGTTTGCTTTATGAAGATGAATCTGATGATACTTAATGTCAAAAATAGGTGTGTGGTCTATTAAGTTCTGTAGAATGATAAAAGAATTCTTCTGCTCTTCTGCAGCAAGTTTTCAAAAGTCCAGTGTAATGCTGCACCTGTGTGGTCATTTGACATAAATATTCCAGGATTTTTGAAACTGTGGATTCTTCTGTCATGACCTAGGTGTCCAAAATTTAGATGGCCCACTTTCAGCTGATAATTCTAGGTTTTCTTTACAATCAGCAGAGAAAAAAAAAATCATCTTCAGGGGATGAATCATCACACTCACATCCTCCAGTGAGATGAAACCTCTGCTGTTGTTAGAGAACTTTGCTGGTGCCTAATTTTGAAACAGACATTTAGTTTTTGTATGATTGGTTTGGAGCAGATTAATCTTACATATCACGTGAAGTCTTTCCATATGCAGAAGGACACATTGAGAGGGAAGAATCTGGAATTAGTTAAAAATGCTAGCATTGTATCAAACAGTGAGAATTATGGTTAGTGAAGAAGAAATACCTTAAGAAAATGGGCTTAAAGTGCACTCACCTGGAACACATACACTGTGTATGTGGGTCTCAGTATAAAATGCTTTCTTATTAATGAGGATTAGTGTGGCCAGAACATTTCAGCTTATGGCCTAGCCACTAAGGAAATACAGGTATCGAAATCCCTGCTACAAATTTCTGCCTGTAGGTATTTAGAAGATTACCAAGAGGATTACCCCTAAAAATTTGGGTCAAGTGTTCAGTACGTGAATTAATTACCTGACCAAGATACTAGTGCCAGTTTAATCAGCAAAATAAAGTGTATTACAGCTGTCACACCACCAATTTACAGCCCCTGATTTAAGTTCTACAGGGAACCTGAGCCTTGTTATGTTGCTTCGTCAGTTATTTAAAGGATAAAGAGAGAAAAACGTCAATTTCCTTCTTTTTATTAACTTATGTAGCTTCCCTAGATGTGAATCAGTGTTTGAAATGCGGATAGCTTTCCTGGATTTCTGATAGTTCTGCCTTTGCAGTTTGATTTCCTAAGTTGTTCTGCTTTGCTTCCATGGCAGTTATATGTCACTTTGCTCCCTGACTTTCCACACATCTCTTTTTTTTTCCCCTCCAAAATATTTTTCAGCCTAAGGCTGAAGCCCAATGCTTACTGACATTGATCATCATGTTTTAAAAAACGAAGACCCTAGAGATATGCATGTTGGGTTGTTTTTCACGTTACACCCAAGTTGCAATTCTCTCCTCTGACATCTCCTTTTCACACTGTATATTTCATCTACCTGTTACTCAAGTTTTGAACTATTTAGGGCAATTGACAACACTTTCCAAAGTGCCTATAGGTGACTGAAGAGCCAAAATCCCAGAATTCTGATTCAGAAATGAATTAGTTACCTGAAGGGGATGGAAGTGCCCTGAAATGTTGTATCCAGTCAGTGTAATTAACAGAAGTACCCCACAATTAGGTACTTAGCAACTAATGGCACTCACCTATTTGACTATTTTTGTCAATCTTCATAATGGATGAATCTGCAAGAGATTCAGGTGTCAATGCCGCGTGAGATGAATCAATCTTTCTTATTCCTGTCAGGGAATAGAGGGAGAGTAGTTTTTGTCCAGTAGCCGAGTGGTTAGATTTCTTTCTTGACACATACTAGCCTTTGTTTTCACTTCTTCAGCCTCTAAAGAACCTCAGTGGTTAGTGGTCAGGACAGTCTTTTGGACAGTCTTTTGGAAAGATGAACTTGAATGTTTGAATATGCTTGAATACCCTGAATGCCAGGAAAGGAAGTGAACCTAAACTTTCCCCCTCCCCAAGACTACTCTAAATAGTGAGGGCTGATGATCTGAAAGGTAAGGTTTGCTTCCCTTAGTGCATTTAATTTAGCAAGTTCCCAAGTAGACTCCTGCCTCCCAGAGCATCATACTTCAATAACTACATTTATAGCACATCTTCAAACAGGGGATGTGCATGTGTACTCTAATTAAATTTATATGCATAAGGCCTTTTTGCATTACCATGTGTGAAACTCTTCCCCTGTATTTAGTAGGAAACCTGAGCTTCTAACTCACCATAGTTGATTATGGACAATCACTGGGACCGTTCAACTTTTACTCAAGGCCTGAGTGCCAAAATACTAGTCCAAAGATATGGATAGACTAATGATTCATCCTACAGGGTAATCTGGAATATGAAACTACAGAGTAAGATTCTCCACTGTAACTAATCATGGATCTTTCCTTACCTCCTGGTGGACATGAGGTTGCTCAAAAGGGATAATATCAACACTTCAGTAGTGGCTTGTACACTAATTTGAATCAGGAGGATGTGGTATACTACAGGTTCTCATCCTACTTTGGCAAGTGATAATTACATCACTGGGTTTCAGTGAGAAATTTTTGAAAATAGGGCATAGACTCACTTTCATATGTTTGAAATTTGTGACCCTAGATTTTATTTGCAATGACTAAGTGCCAAGCCCACTGTTGGCATTAAGCAAACAACAATCCAGCACAGCACTCCCCAAACTCAAACTGGGCCAGTGTACACCAGTAGGCTACCATGGTATTTCCAGGGAAGAGCACAGACAGGCTGCATACCAAAACTTTTCTTGGTGTTTCAGATACTAAGTATCATGACATCAACACAAAAAGGAAAACCAAGGGATTATAACACTTAATATACTTTACCAATGATAGCATGTAATCCTCACTGGAACTGCTGGAATATTTGTACTGAAAATAGGTTTTGTCACTAGCTAGAAACAGAATACTGGCTAGTGAAAGTGACATGAAGCTTCACTAGCTAGTGAAGAAAAGCAGAATCTTTTTCTTGGCACACATCTATTCACAAGTAGGGAATGAAGTTTGGGCTGCTTAGGTATTTTTAAAATACAGGGACCCGTAGCTGTTGGTAAGAGTGAGTCCCTTTCAAAGACATTAGACTTAGCACTGAGAGAGCATCTGCGTAAATTGCTGCTCTTTCCTAGAGCCTCTGAGAGGATCAGGCAAAATATATTAATTTTCATTTTATCACTAATATATCATTGTCACAGAAACCATGATGGTGGCCAAGGAAAATCTATATCACATGAGTGGTATCCCAGCTTTGCATGTCATCAGAGCAACACACCGTGGTTCTCTGACTCTCACAGCTCCTGTATACATGCATTCCTCCTCTACGGATTTATTGGGAGGGAAGAGGGAAACAGGGAAAGAAGCGTGGGCTACTGGCATTTTGGGCACAATCTAAAGCAATGACATGGCATTGTCACATAGAATTTTATGACAACTCTATACATCAATGCCTGTGAAAATAATTTAAAGAGCTGAACTACATGGTCCAGATTCAGAAGAGATCTAATTATCTTGTAGAGGTTCTTCCCCTCTTTCTAATGAGAAAAACTAATTTTCACTTCATGGTTCAATATACAGGGTTACTTCCTGTCAGTAAATTATTTGCTTCCTTATGTTCTTATATAGCATATACAGAAGAACACTGAAGTAAAAACACAAAGATAAACTTATGGTTGAGAAATCCTGAAACCAAAGATTCCTTGAGCTGGGAGATTATACAAGAGAAAATTGAATATCTCTTTAGCTTGTTGTTTTAACATCCTTAACTCTTTTATTCCCCATTTGTGACACAGAATGTGGGGCTAAATAGACCTTTAGTCTCACTGAGTATGACCATTTTTAAAGAAGAACAAAGGTTTTGGAGGGAAGTTTCTTTCCCCCCCCCCCCCCCCCCTTGAAAGGTCAAGATTGAATTTTCCTTCTTTTTGGTGGTCTTCAATAGCACATTACACTACTCTGACTTTTTATCAAATGGCTGTGAGATATCCAGTATAAGTTCCCCTCCCTTTAATAATTCTGAAGCTCAACACACTCTAAACAATTTGAACAAAACTCCTTTCTCTTCTGGATAGTTCGTTTTCACTTTCTGGCCACCCTGGTTACAGTTTAATCTGTTTTAACATTATCTGTGTCTTCATAGATCAAATCCAAATTTTTAATATAATAAACTCCCTTCTTGAGCTTTCTTCAAGAAGGCTCTTTTGTTTCTCTTATTATAGGTTCATTTTGGAAGCTACCCTGTACTTTACTCTGCTACTGTACAGAAGATGAAATTTACATGGATATGATGGTGATTACTAAAATCACTTAGCAAGTTTGCTTTAAATTTCCTCCTGCCATCCTTTTGCTTCCACTTTTTGCTATGTTTTCCAAGTTCTAAAAATTCAGTTTCACTATAGATATTGTAGGCACACTCACTAAAATTCCCTTAGCAGTCAGACTTTTCTGTATGCATTCACACTTTATGAGTATTCTTTCAATTGCTGTGCATTAATAACAACTTTTAAAGGGATTTTACTGCTCTTAATTGTCCGGTCTTACAGTCTTTCTTTCATTTGCCAGGGACTAATTCAAAAATAGGAGCTTTCTATATGTGCTATTTTTAGACCATCATTAAACTCTTTGTGAAAGACATTGAGTCATACAATGTGTTTTTACAGTACTGGCCAGATCTCAGTTGGTGTTATAGAATGCCACTGTAATACAAATAAAAACATTAATAATTCATGTCATTATTTCCGACTATTGCTTTCTACCTTGATGTATTTGTAAAGATGATAATAAAAAAACCCTCTACAATCCATCCAGTCCATTTTGATTAGCTCATTTAGTCACCATGCTGTTTGCTTGCTTCTTTACTGATAATTTATCCAGTAAAGCTCAGCTGGATATCTCCATCCTTGTTCAGTTATCCAGACATTTTCTGTCTCATGTACACATGTTCTCGAAAGCATTTCTATCCAGGATGCTGTTGGGGTGGCAGAGAATATAGATTACAGATTCCATTTGTATTTTCCCTTGCATTCTTGTTATCTGTCCCCCTTTGTTGCAACCTGTAGCATTTCAGATAGCTTCTTCCTTTGCATTTCATCTTCTTTGAATTTCTTTGTTCTTTCTCTTGTTTGTAGCCTTCACTCCACCAAAAGGCAATGGGAGACTTGGTATTGATTTAAACACAGCCAGAATTTCAATGAAAGCCCTTGCCCTGTTATTTATTTTTTTTTCCTATGATGTGCATGGTTAAATATGCATGGTGTTTTACGGCAAAATAAAAGTGCTGCTTCCTAAGAGATTTCAGTTCAAGGCCCCATTTCAACATCTCATCCCACTTACCTGAATTCTGCAGGCTGTCCTGGGCGATGAACCAAAGTTCAAAGCAAAGAGGCACATGCTTGAATCACTGTGAAGTCTCTGCTCATTCTTAAGTTGCCTTACTGAGTAGGGATGGAAGCAAGGGCCTGATGCTTCATATAACTGGGTTCTAAGTATTGTATAAATATAAACCTTCAGGGATGAGAATAAGGCATTGGTACCAGGAAGGAAAAATGGAGACTTCACCCAAGACTTTTTTTCAATTGGTTGTGCACACATATCAAGTAACCTGCACATCCAGGCTGAATGTGACTCCAAATGAATGTTCACCCAGATGAATGAATAAGCCTTAAAAATATGAATATGGATAAACCTATGCAAATATGACTGGCTGAAGTGCTTATTCACTTCAGTAGGCACTACTCATATTATAGCTTCATGTCAAATCACCGTCTTTGTTCCAGATGATGTAGTTCATGATGATGACAAAGATGAGTGATGTTACAGCAGCCAGGGGGGAGTTTAAGATAAGGAGAGAGTGTTTGGGGAGGAAAGATGGAGGCACACAGCAAGAGGAGCAAAAATAAACGAGTAAGATGAAAATGGAGACAGTAAAGGAAGATTAGTCATTGTGTGCAGGGAAAGAAAAGGTATGACAACAAATGGAGAAGAAAATGCTCCCGTAAAAGATGTGTGAGACAAAGATGCTCTGGCTGTTTGGGCTTCCTCTTTCATCTGCCTGTTCCTGTTCTTTAGCATCTTGAGTAAAAAAAAAAAACCAAAACAAAACAAAACAAAAAAAAAACTATTCTAGAAACAAACAGACCTCCTGATCTTCTAGGAACACCGTTAACTGTGATATTCCTAGGCAATTGCTACTTTGAGTGAGTGCCTTCACTTCATGGGACCTGCCAGAGTTCAGTCTCATATATGATGTTTCTTCAGCTCAGGGCTCCCTTGGGGAATCTTTTGGGATAGGCATACATAAATAGTTGTTCCTATTCCTGCTATTTTTAAATGTGACAACTGCAAGAAGGTTCATCAAACCATAAATAACAATGATGGAGAAGAACACCTAATGAAGTGCAGTACATTGGAGACAGCATATAATCTAGTCAAGCTGATGCAGAAAGCAATGTTCATTTAATCTTTTTGGAGTTAGTTGGTTGCTTTTTTTTTTTTTTTTCAGCATAGAGTCTTTTATATGAAGTGGTGGCATTAATAGAGCAGGTTCTGGGCATTTGTACCTGCTCGACTGTATCGTGCTGGCCTGGTGTCAGGTTCCTGTTTGTTGAAGAATGACATGGAGGTGAAATGGTCTTGTTGAGTCCAAGTGATTTATCACACGGCACTGTGCCAGCACTTGCTGTTACACCAAGCTGTCAGTTTGTTGTAAATTAAACCACGTTTCACAACCTAAAAGATTTTTGAAGCTTATTTTGTAGATGGATTTTCCAGCAATCCCTTGCAGGGCAAACTGGACTCCATTTCATCAGAGTGCATTATTTTATTTCAGAGTGTAACAAGGAGTGTTCTTGAATTTCTAGAACTATTAATTATTGATATACATGCCTAGACAAGCAACTCTGAAGGTTTCAGTATAAATCATGAAAATGGAAGTATTTCAGTATCCTCATAGTGCTCCTTTCGCTCTTCCTCATTGGCTTTCTTAGTTGAAAAAATAAAACAGGAAAACAACAGCTGCTGGCATGGAGATTGGATCTGTTTATGGAACAGAGTATTAGCGTTTGTGCTGCAGGAGAAGTATTTTTGTTTATGTCCTTCATGTATGAGAGAGATGCATAGAGCACTTTCAGTTACTCAGGCTCTCAATAACCCACACAAGCACATTTACTAGTACCCCTCGGAGTCATATTGGAAGAGGGAGAGGAACAAGGAGAACAAGATAAACAGAGGGAGATTTTATATTTCATCTAAATAGTAAGTGTGTAATCTATATCAGGATAGGCAGATAAATGTATTAATCTGCACTTACAGCTCCTTTTCTGTAGTGCCATTAAAAAAAAAAGAGAAAGTGGCATTAGAGAGGGTCTTGTTTCTGCAGAAATACAAGCGACAAGTTGGTGTTCAGAAGGCAAATAGGAGCAAAACAACAATCCAGCCAAGGGAGCACTGGGAGCTGGGACACTGCCATTAACATAGACACTGGTTCTCAAGCTCCTGGTCTCAAGCTCTGTAGGTCTAATCAAAGAGAAATGTAGAATTAATGCAATATAATCTAGGGAGAGGACGTTAGGCTTGTTTCTCATTCTTTCTAGTGTTCAGGTAAGTGACACAAGGTAGGTAGAACAGGAAAAACTTCCTTCTGTTAATCCTTGTAATGTCTGCCTGCAATGCTGAAACCCATCAGGAGGGGAGCAGAAAAGGTTTGTTTTGGTTTTTTTGCCTTTTACAAACCGAGTCAGCCAGTTTCTTCTGGTAGATGGGGCATTTTGCATAGCTATCAAGATGTGTCTCCATTATGCAAATACATAATGGCATTTACTTGCATACCCAACTAATGATCAGCAGTATATTTTAATTTAGGCCTCATACCTTGCATTATCTGCGCTCTACTCCAGGGTAATATTTTCAGCTCTTATCATTCCTCCTTCTGCCAGTCCAAGGTAGTTACATCTGTTTCTCTGTCTCTTGCATATGTACTGGGCAGCTGTAAATCTGTGAAAGGCAAATACTTTTCTGAAAGTAAACAATATCATAACCAAAAGGCTGATGTCTTGGCCCAATTTAATTTAAAAAATATGTTTCTTTCATGATTGTGCCATATCTCTATAATTTCTTCTGTTGTCACGTTGTAGCGTGTGTGCAATTTTAGTCTTTTTCTTAGTGCTAAGGTCTGTTCAATACATCACTAAATGTCTTTAAGGACTGTTGCCAGATATATTCTTTTCTTTTTCTTTTTTTTTTTTCCTTTTTTTTTTTTTTCCTATCAAAAACTGACCTGCAGACTCTAATCCATTCACTTACAGTATCTTGCTTTGACTACTGTAATTTCTTGATTTGCTGGGCATGGAGCCAAATCGATTGGCAGACTCCAGCTTAATCAGAATTCAGCAGCTAGGCTCCTGACCCAAGCCACACCAACTCTATATCCTCCTTTGCTGTGAATCTATAGCTGAAAAGCATGTTACACATTTACTGTAAGAGTTTCCTTTACACTGTAATTTTATGGGTGAAATTCATCTTTTCTCCTGCATGTTATCTGTCTCCCTCTTACTGATTTTTTTGAGCTAAATTGCCAGATAGACTACTCTTGCATTTTCAGTAATTTAATGCAAAGTCCTTTTCATCCCACATCCCTAATTGGTAGAATTTGGAATTACATTTTGTGTATGAGATCTGTTTATTTTATGAAGAACTCTCTTTGTACATTTGTACATTAGCACAATGAGGTTTTTCCCCCTTTTTTTTTTTGTATTTTGCATTATAAAACGTTTTGTTGCTGATATTCTTTTTTATCGCATAAAATAAGTTAAAAAACTTCATTTGTCCATGGGAGTGGAAGAAATAATTTCAGTCTTTGCTGAATCATGTAGTTAAAATAGTCTGTCTATATGAGAAGGAGGGTCAAAGACTCTCTCACTTCCTGTTAATCTGCAAATGAGTCTACACTTTTATTTCTTTTTTTCCTTTGCTCCTTCTTTTCCAAATACCTTATATTGCAAGTTTTCTTGCCCTGAAGATATTCTGGTTTTCCCTTTAATCTCATCTTTTGTGCAACTCATATGAGCACCCTTTAAGGGATTTTTGCTGCTGTTCCTAGTTTGTCTGGTTGTTTTACAGTTACACCTGATAACAATACTTAATCTGGTAGCATGCTTTATAGCAACAAAAACTGAGCTTTAAGCTTCTATCTATCATGTATACAGCTTGCACCTGTGATAAAGTATATTGTAGTTGCTCTGAAGTCATTAAACTTTAGCTGACGCTTGTACATCACTATAGGTTTAGTTTTTGATGTCTTAGTTATTTATAACTCTGGAAAAGCAATAAAATAATAATCCTTTATTAGAGATATTCCACGTAAACCACGATCTGCAGAATAAGTCGTTAGGAGATATGCAATCAATTACACTCTGTGAATTATATTGACATAGACCTTTCGAGAACAATGTGTTTTTTTAAAAACCAATTTAGCTTTACATATGGTCAATGAAAATTTGATATAGCAGAATACACCAGATGTTTGTCAATGAATATTTCATATTACTTAATAATACTACTTACCAGTCACAGTTGACAGCACAGTGCATCCTAAAGCTTGAGGTGTTTTAGAGAAATAGGTATGACCTATTATTTTGTTTTTGAAATTTCCTTTTTGGAGGTCAGAAAATAGTCTTAACGTCATATTTGCAACTAGACAGAAAGCATTTGTTTCACTCAAAGTCTGCAGAGATTACACCAAAATCTGTGTCTTCTCTTTGGTCAATCTTACCCTGACCTGGAGGAAAACAATTTAAATTGAGGAGTTTCCCAGGTGATATAAATTTCCATGTCTTTCCCTTAGGGATGATCTATCCCCATAGATAGAAGATAGAGGCTGTGTACTGCTGTTGTACAGTAAGTGCTGTTGCACTTACTGATCCTGAATCTGATCCTGAGCTCAGATTCATTATGTCCTGTCTACCAGTTAGCCAGAATACTGGCATTTATGTCAGGTTTAGTATTTCAAGTTAGCTGTGGAAGAACTGAGGAATCTTGAGTCAACATGAATTAACCTATGAACAAATCTGAGCTGACAGAATGAGTTTGCACCTGATAACACATGAATTCAGGGTTTTGGTGCAATGCAAGGAGACACAAAGCCACTTTCCTGTACTGTCAAATCATGGTCTGTACTATCAAATCATGGAGTGGAGAGACTCCCAGGTCTCTCTCTGTGGAGCTGCTTTCCGACAGGTTGACCCCTAATCTGTCCTAATGCCTGTCGTTATTCCTCCCCAGGTGCAGAACTCTGCACATGTCCTTGTTGAACCTCATGAGCTTCCTCTCTGCCCAACTCTCCAGCATGTCCAGGTCCCTCTGGATAGCAGCACAGTCCTCCGGAGTGTCGGCCACTCCACCAGCTTGGTATTGTCTGTAAACTTGCTCAGGGTGCCCTCAGTGCCCTCGTCTAGGTCACTGATGAACAAGCTGAACAGCACTGGGCCCAGTACTGACTTCTGGGGGACACCACTGGCCACAGGTCTCCAACTCAATCCACCTCATTGTCGACTCATCTACCTCTCACTTCCTGAGCCTCCCCACGAGGATGTTATGGGAGATGGTGTCAAAAGCTTTGCTGAAGTCAAAGCAGACAACATCCACTTCTCTCCTCTCATCCATGCAAGCAGTCATCCTGTAGTCATCCTATAGTCATCCTAACCGGAGGCTATCAGGTTTGTTAAACATGACTTCCCTTTGGTGTCCATGCTGAAAATTTTGACAGAACATTTGTTAGATTGAGGACTTGGCTTAGTTTAACATATAACGTTTTCACCACCATCACCAGGAAACAAACTGTCTACAGTAGGCACTAATACATGAGAAAATCAAAAGGGAAATTTGATGCAACTGTAGATTGCAGTTAGACAGTTAGTCCAGATAGAAAGGACAAGTGACAGGTATTAAATTTAATATGAATTATGATGGGCATTTGATTTTGTCTCTTCCTCTTCCCTTTTCTGTTATCCTTTGCAGTCCACTGGATAATATTTCTTAAAACTGATTGATTTTTAGCATCTATTACTAACAGCATCCTAACATCCTTAGTTTTTTATAAACCTCATAGTTAGGTAAGTATGAGTATGAGTTAGGTATGATATCCTTCTCCTACTCTTCATTTTGCCTAGTTATGCAGTTATGCAAGAAAACTCTTTGACATCTTCCTATCCTGTGATTCCATTGAAGAGAGTTTCTGACATGGTCAGATAATGACTTCTGATGAATTTTAGCACCTGTTCACAGAATGGAAATTAAACACTTTAAAGTTCAACTGTGTTTTTGTTTGTTTTTGTTTCTTCCAAAAATTCAGATGATCTTATTAACACCCAAAAATTCAGATGATCTTATTAGCACCCTTTAGTAGAAAATGGCAAACTGGCTGTTCTTTATATCTTTGTAAATCTTTTCTACTTGAACTTCCACTTCCAAACTAAAAACAGACTGTTAATTAAAGAAGACTTTCTGAGCACCTGGGTCACCAACACAATGATAGTAATTAAATTCTAGCCTCAGTTCCAATACACATAATAATAGAGTACTTTTGCATTTTCATTCTTTTCAAATTAATTGAATAAATATATACAGTGTAATTTAATCCTTGATATCCTCCCTTCACTCCAAGCAAGTGTTAATATGTGAAAATTATCACATCTCCTATTAAAACTTGAATGAGTCAGGAATGGGTCAGATCATTCCAGTAGACTTGAGAGAATTTTTTCTTTCTTTCTTTCTTTCTTTCTTTCTTTCTTTCTTTCTTTCTTTCTTTCTTTCTTTCTTTCTTTCTTTCTTTCTTTCTTTCTTTCTTTCTTT
>NW_020455485.1:943588-948097 GCF_003342845.1 Nothoprocta perdicaria
TCCTTCCTTCCTTCCTTCCTTCCTTCCTTCCTTCCTTCCTTCCTTCCTTCCTTCCTTCCTTCCTTCCTTCCTTCCTTCCTTCCTTCCTTCCATTAAGCAACCTTTAGGGCTTAATTTAAAAATAAGGTATTTATTTGTAGGGCTTTAGAAAATAATTAATCATCAGCCCTGTTGATTGGAAAGAAAGTCTTCCATATGTGGTAGCTTTCTTGAATCTGAAAGTAGCTTGAAACAGTGGTAGGAAATAGAAAGAAAAAAAAAAAGACAGAAAGAAATGGTTCTCCTATTCAACTGAATGAAGTTAACTTTCAGTTCGAAGATATAAAACTGACTTACTAGTTGTCTAGACTGTGCTAGATGAGATAGATTTTTATATATACTAACATCTACATCAGTGACTAGCAAGGAGAAGGAGAGGACTAGTGACTCACCAGATGCTGCATAATGACATTTTTTCAATCTTGGGGAAAGAATTTCTGCAAACTGCAGAATGTTTTTTCAGCCCAGGAAACAGCAGAGATCAAAATCCAAGAATGTTGTCATAAACTGAAAGGAGTTTTCAGCTTAAATTCATAGATGGGCACAGCTGATCGCTCTGGTGCATATCTCAGGCATTTGTAGAAATTTTGGGTATCTTGATGATCTTGCACTTACCTGTTTAGTTTAGTTCAGTTTAGTTTAGTGATCAAGACTGCTTATGTCTTGACCAAATCATTTTTCAGCAAGTCAGTATTGTGAAAGGACAATATTGTAACTCGTGCAAAGAGAAAGAAGAGAAGGCTGGGAGAAAATATTCTGATTCAAGATAAGTAGATAACTACAAATTAAAGGAGTTCAATTATCCTAGTTCATAACAAGATCTGACTTCAGAACTAATTCATTTTGTATTGAATGAGGGAAGCCCATTTCACATTTCTTCTTCATTCCATGCACACTAAAATGCAAGTGTGTTCACTTGCACTCACATGAACACACATGAGCATACATAGGGGCTACAGGGCAGGCTGACCTACTGCAGATAAACCTGAGAGAAGCAGCAACAGCAGTTATGTGATGCAGCATTTAAATACCTTTAGATACCTTCCCTTCAAAGCAGAGCTTGCTTGTCCTCCACACTTTCATTTTTTCAGCCCACTCATTTATAGGCAGCTGCCACCAAAGAATGTATGTCAGGTCTAAGCCTTGAGTATTTTCTCTCTAGTCACATGCTTATAGCAGCACACAGAGGCACATGGGCACATCAAGTTATAGTAGACATCAGTGGGAAGCTGCTGCATGCATGTTCTTTGGTACATAGTTTGTAAGTTGTGTAGACTAAAGTTGTGGAGACAGACTTGAAGGGAGACATCTCCAACATTGATAAAATGTAAGTACGAAAGACACGTCATTGGATGGATATTGATGATGTTATTTCCGTAATGACATCATCCATAGACTCCTAGTGTCTTTGCTTTGCTTCTCTATAGTGATCACAACATAAATTGCTTGTCTTGTTTGACTTCCTTGTTCACCAAAGTTGAGCAGATTGTGGCCGTTTTCAACGCTTCTACCAGACAAAAAGCTTGGGACCATTTCTCGAAAGCCCAGCGAAAGAACATAGACATTTGGCGAAAGCATTCTGAGGTTGGTGATTTTATTATTACTTTCTATCCATCATCTCACAGCTGGATTGACACAGAACGAGTGTGATTGTAGCTGGACATAGTGCATTCAGCAATATTTATGGCTACAGTTTTAGCTGTTAATCAACTAGCCATTATACAATCTCATCTGCCATATGAATTGCTCCCATTGCTCTCATTACAATAATAGTCATTAAATAACACTAAGATAGAGAGCAATGTGTTTTTATTTTCCAGGCAAGAATTGCAAAAACATTGGAGGAATATGTTTACTATCTAACATAATGAAGTGATGAAATTAGTTACAATATTTAAATTAAGGATAGCATTAAGTCTTTCAAATATGAAAAATAAGTTTTGAGGAGTCATCATGATCTGGTTTTAAAAGTATTCTTCTATAACACGGATTCTTTTTGTGGTTGTACTATTACATGGTCATTATAAGATGACTTTGCTCAAAAAGAGAAGTGGTATTTCTTTCATAAAATAATGAATTAAGCGTATCTGTCCAGAATTATGGTGTACTCCTTCCCACTTGTTTTATGTCCTTCCCTAAAAGGCAGATCAATCACTTATATGGATTCTAAGTGTATTGCTTACAAACAAAAAAGTATAAATGCAATCATAAAACAACATAAAATTAGCAATGTGGGTTCATGAATGTGTGACTGTCATAAGCATGTGCAGAGGAAATGGGTTTCTACCTCTCCTTGCCGTGAGTGGCAGCAAAGGAAGCGATTGTCCCCATCTTGTGTTTTGGTCATCCAGCTTTCGTTTTTAATTCAGTATTTACGCTATGAGCCTGTATTTTAAAAAGTAAGTACCACTGTCTTTGTTTTCTTTCTTTCATCTTCCTTTCTATTATTTTGAATATGGACAATTTACATACACCTGGCTTACCTTCAGGTAGTACAGTATGTTAATTTGTAGTATCACAGTCCTGTAAATGATTTCTCTCTGACTCAGAATAAAAACTTTAGAAGGTAAGGTGCACTTATTTAATTATTTTGTAGTACACTTGTAAAATAAGTGTTGTACACTTACTTTGAGAAAAAAAACTAAAGTGCTGTGATATAAATCATTTGGATAACATTTTAAGTGCCCATTAACTAATGCTAAATTACAGTTGAATACCAATGGCACTAACTGTAACATCCACATGAATACCAAATGAATTCTTTATTATCAGTGCTATTATGGCAAATACCAAATGATTTCACAATAATGGGACACTTAAAATAAAATGTTAGCATAATTTATTGGTATAAACTATACTTTGCGTTTTGTTCACAAATATTTCAAAAAAGTAGTGGCTAAAGTCTTGTTTAACAGAAAATTGGGGAATTTGGAGGCTGATATTTATCTTATCTTTTAGAAAGGTATGAAAGTGTGACTTGCTGGTAGTTTATATCAATTATATTAAAAACATTCCTTCTTAATCTAACTTCTTTGTGAAGGGATACGGAATATCACTCATTTGCTTGCTTCTAAGTCTTTAATAAAGGGAAACATATGAGAGTTGGACTTTCCATAAATGTTAATTCACTACTTGCTCTTTCAAACATTATTGCCTTTTCTTTTTCTATCAAAAGGATACTAAAAAGCAATTCAAAAATATATGAAACCTCTAGATGAATATTTCAGGAATGCCTGTTTTCCAGATGTGAAATATAATTGATAGATATCAAATGATATCTTTAACTTAAATCATATTGTCTAACCATGACATTATCTGCTATTTTGTTTAATTTGTTAAATTTATCACCTTCCCTTCCTGCTTTAGAAAAGCTTTGCTAGAAACCCAACCACAAAACAAGCCCTCATCCACGAAGTTATTCCTTATGAAAGCTTTTCTGATAATGTAGAAATGGATGCATCAAAAACATTTATCTGCTCAAAAAGGAATAAATGTAAGTGGGTATCTGCTCACGTATGCAGCCCAGGAGAAAAGTGCAGGGGGCCTTTTACAACGAGAGATTAAAAGTGGTTTGCTGATTTCTTCCAGAGATGCCTGTTATTGTCCAGTGGACAATTTACCATTTCAATAACTTTTTTTTTTTTTTTTTTTAATTTGAAATTATCCCTGTACAAAACGCCCATCTTTGCTGTGACAAATGGATACATCCATATTTATTAGAGCATTTCAGCTCTGATGAACCGAGGGTAGAGCTTAAGGGAAACACCTTCCCCTTTTTCCTCCCTGCATTCCCTCTTTGATGGCTCGCTGCTAATTGCACGGAACAATAGTTGGACTCTTCAGATGTTTCCCTCCTTCCCCTTTTTCCTCCCTGCATTCCCTCTTTGATGGCTCGCTGCTAATTGCACGGAGCAATAGTTGGACTCTTCAGATGTTTCCCTCCTTCCACGCGCCTCTTCCTTGTTTCAAAGATTGCAAACCTCCTCTTTGGGAATTAGGCTCTTTGTCGACAGAAAAATTAGCTGTCCGTGGACTCAAAAGGCCGACACTAATCACGGTGCAACCTCCTCGTGTTACACCTGACAGGATTGTTAGGGCAAAATAGGATTCTCTCCATCATCTCCCTGCTGCCATTAAAAAAAAACAGCCATTAGCCCAGCACCAGCCTTTTTCACCTAGAACAAAGACCGTCTAGACTCCCACAAAGCCCACGTGCCTGCTGATCTTTACCTAGTTAGGTATGTACAGGCTTCCTCCTGCTTTCAGAAACGGAGCTGTTAGCACTCGTATTTGTTTCAGATCACGATGTAGAAATTTCCTGGACAGTGTTATTGGGCTGAGTCTTTTCAATCTGAGGAAATCTTTTCTTTTTTCTTTTTTCTTTTTTCTTTTTTCTTTTTTCTTTTTTCTTTTTTCTTTTTTCTTTTTTTCTTTTCTTCTTCTTTTTCTTTGCTTTTTTTTTTTTTTTTT
>NW_020455485.1:948102-968041 GCF_003342845.1 Nothoprocta perdicaria
TAGCATTAGGCACCTAAAATATAGTGTGCTCCATCTGAGCTCGATCCTTTAGACTCCCTTTACAGGCAGCAGGGAGAAATAGGCACTTTTAGGGCACAGTTAATCTGACTTAGTTTGGATTTAACCTTGTGGATGTGAAAAAAATCTTAAAGTGCTTGTTTCTTTACATTTCTACAAAAAAAATATATGGGGGAACTTGTTTTTAGTGGCCATGCTGAATGCCACCCCAAGTAACAGAGATTGGATTCTTTTTTACCTTAAGCAGATTGTCAGTCCCTTTATTGATGAGATTGATACACAATTTTCAGCATTATCCCTGCTGTTATCCCTGTTTTTCTATATTTGGAAGCAAAAATTATTTCATCTAGAGGCTCACTTTCTCTCTTGCTTTCCCTGAGTGTTGCCTTTTATAAAGTCCCTTCTTTCACATGAAGAATTCAGTTTCTTTCAACTTGAACCCCGTTCAAACTCTGGAAAATGTTGCACTAATCTTGCCTTAAGCTACTGTTGTTATGAACAGGTTTATATATACATACATGTATGATAACAATGATAAACATCCTATAATCAAAAATCAGAGGATTTTAAAAACAGTTACTAAAGATAAAGCAATTACTTTGTGGAAATCACTACTGACAAAGGGTCATTTTGGGTTTTAGGAGCTCAGAAATGCTCACAGTGAACAGCTCATGGGAATCCGCCGGGAAGAAGAGATGGAAATGTCTGATGATGACAGTGGTGACAACCCCACTAAAAAACTGAGAGCAGATGATTCAGGTAAAACAAAATTCCTCTACAGTATCCTCAAATATGTGCCTTTTTTACTTTTTTTTTTAGCATCAAACAAAAGTGTATATATGAGAGGAATGAGATATTAATAGAAAACGATTATATAAACCTAGCCTATTTTAAATCTTCATAAATTAGTTATTTGAGCGATGCAAGCTGTCTCTAGGAGATTTCTCTTACCTACTAAGTTGTATAATGATGAGAATTGTTGAGTTCTGCCCATGGCTTCACCCCCTGTATTTTTTTTGATCACTGTCTCTGCTATTTGACATAATAGTGTTTCATTCCATGGTTGTAACAATGTCCTATTACGAGGCTGATTGAAGTTCTCTTTTGGTCAGTATTCTCTATACCTTACTTTTCTGTTCCGCCAATACTATATAAAGCAAATGAAGTAAACTAAGAAATACGTGCTACCATTTTAATTGTGTGCTTTGTAAAACTAACTTTCAAGGGCACATATTTCACCATATAGTACTGTATACTGTGTTAATTTTACACTCATTAGATCACTATCATGAAAGAAAGAATAAAGTTGCTTGCTATATCTGGAGACAGAAGCAACTTTTTCAGTTTTCTACAAACATTTTGCTATTCAGACAGGATGGACACTGCAGGAGATGGCTCACAAGCTGCCTGGATTACTATTTGGTAACATGATCTGGATCTTTTATTTGATTTCCTAACATTGGTTAATAAATTTGTAGGGGAATAACGAGTTTACCTGTTTAGATACTCATAGAATCATAGAATCATAGAATGCCGAAGGTTGGAAGGGACCTCAGAGGTCATCGAGTCCAACCCCCCTGCTCACGCAGGGTCACCTAGAGCACGTGGCACAGGGCTGCATCCAAGCGGGTTTTAAAGATCTCCAAAGAAGGAGATCTTGGATCATCCTTGGCAATAAAGTTTTTTACAGCAGGTAAAGCCAAGGCGCAAGTGAAAACTGCCAGTCACCAGTGAGCTTTCTACATGGTAAAGATGAAGAAGGTGATACTGAGAGAAACTGAAAGGACAGATTTTTTTATCTAGGCTTTTGTGTACCAGCACCACATTAGGAAATGGCCATACTGAAGACATTCAAGTTTTGTATGTTTACACAAATGTGTAGTAGATTTTTATTGACCTACAGAGTGCTCTTTGGTCCATCCCGTGACAAGGTGCTCTGTGAGTTTGGATGATTCTAGAAAAAAAGGACTTTCTTACTGTTGTTCCAGCAAGGAATCTTTAGTAGGACATTTACTCTAAGAGCAGAATTAGTGATTTAAATGCAGGTAAAATGCAGCAATAGAACCTGTAAAGAGCAATTTAAGTTTTTGCTTGATTAACTGGGTGGGCTTGAATTTTCTAGACATCATTATCTGAATGCTTGGAACTAAGACAAGGGTATCTGCAGGCAAAGCATTCCTAGCAGTCACGGGCTATCATGAATGTTAATTATTTTGCCTTGGCTATGCCCAATCTTATGGAAAGCAGTCATTAGAATTAACAATAGGAAAGTAAAACCAGAAATTCCCATAAACTCCACTTCAGAAAGTGAGTAGTGATGTTTTGAACTGTCATCTTCAATTCCCAAACCAATTCAGCTAGGTTTAACAAATGCATGCTTAGGGCTGAGATTTACAGATCATTCATTTGGCCTCAGATTAGTAACATTACAGATCGGAAAATATATTTGTTTTTCTTCCCTAAATAGGAGACCTTTCTGTCAATTGCTGTGATGTCTGAGATTTCTACAGCATTCTATCCCAAACTACTTCAGTAGCTGAACTGTTATATGTATTAATATGAGCACGTGAGTCCCCAAAGTGTTAACAGTACCAAAATGTGCAGCACAATAAGTCAAAATTTAGTGGTAGGAACCCACTTGATTACTTGTCCAAATTCTTCATCTTCTTGAGCCCGGTCAAGTTAGCTCTCTGTACAGGTAGAGTCACACAGTTTCAAAATTATTTTTTATCACCTTCTTCTTCCAGTGTGGAGTTCTTAACTAGACTGTGTGAATTGATTCTTCTGTCATTGACACTACAGGGAACTTAGAGGTATTTGAGTTAAACTAAAGGAATTACTGGGTATAAAACAGGGCTATGTGAAAAGAAAATGAGTGAGTGGCATTTTTTTTTTCCTCTCAGGAACAGAAGGGAGAATCTTCTTAGATTCTTTCTTTCTTTTTTAACTTTTTAAATTATTTGTTCTATTGGGCCCCTTTCCTTGCTTTATATGTATCCCTACTTAACCATCTCTTCATTGTACTAGATTGGTTTAGATTGGTTCCACCATCATTTCAAATGGTGGGATTGACGATGGAATTGGTCCCTCGTCATTTCGAAACACAGTGAAGCACATCCAAGGCCAGGACCTTGGTGCCTAAGCGATCATCTAGAATTGTTCTTCAGTCTTCAGAACAACATCCATAGAAACAACATAGTGAGCTGAGGACCTTGTCCCCAGTGAATTTCACAGAATCACACAGAATGACAGAGGTTGGAAGAGACCTCTAGAGATCGTCTAGTCCAACTGCCCTGCTCAGTCAGGGTCACCTAGAACACATTGTACAGGATCGCATCCAGATGGTTTATGAGTATCTCCAAGGAAGGATGCCCATTCTCTGAGCAGCCTATTCCACTGCTCTGCCCTCATCATCCCACCCAGCTTGAACAGACCTTGACACACATTTCAGACAGGACATCTACGAGCCAGCTGCGGGTTAGTAGCCCTCTAAACAAAGACTCACCTTGGAAAAGGAAGGAGAGCTGCAATTTTTTGTTATTTAGATTAGATAATGGAAAAACTCTCGGCCAAAAAAGTTTGTACTTTGTCTTCAGTCATGAAGGAGTCTGTGGCATACCAGAAATTTACTAGTGGTTTTTTGTTTGGGAAGATTAAGGCTTATTACTCGGGACTATACAGAACAGCTCCAGAGCAACTCATTACAAAATGTATCATTCCATTCTAGGCTCAAATGTCCTCTTTTCATCTGCCAGTTGATGTTCTCTTAGTTGTTGTGTTTCTCTTAGTTCTTATTTACTCCTATCAGTGTCTGATGGCAAAACTAGGATGATAGTTGGGATCTTCAGCCTTTTTTATCTGTGCTCTGCCTCTCAGACCTGCCTTGCAACCTTTGATCCATGTTGCAGTGCTGGGTCATTGCCTTTCAGGTAAAAGACCTTCTGCTTCTCCAGGTGTTTTACATACAGGTCATTCTCCTAAGGGCTTGAGGTACTCGAAACTTACTGTCAGTTGAGTGCAAGCTGCATATTCATGGAAAAGAAAGGCATAGCTACAGGCTTGCCTGTTGGAGGGCAACTTTTAATTGCTGCCAGGCCCCTCTGAGCACCCACTGGGGAAACCAGTAAATGGTCTGAACTACCATGCATGACTAGTCTGTAGGAATTCATCCTGGTTTCACAAACTGAAGGTCATCTGTGTGATGAGCAAAGCTGGGAAAAGGCTAGACTGTATGAACATGACTTGTGGTCACAGCCATTCCTTTAGAAGGTTGTTGTTTGCTTGCTTATTTTCAACACTCGTCCTTTAAACAGTGATTTTTCTGCAATGTGAGTTTTGGAGTTTGAGAGGAACAAGAGGATTGCTGAAGTAAAGCCAGAAAGAAAATGTTAAGAAAAAATAATAATGATGACTGGCAACTCAGTTAATACATTGGAAACTCAAGGTGCAGCTACTGAAGCATTAGCTCAGGGGAAGAAATGGCATTCTGCACTGGAGTCTGGAGAATATAGGAAAATCTTAGAATGATCAGGATTTATGGATGCTTTGTCTCCCACCTGCTGGCACTGGGAGTAAGGACCCGCAAGGAAAAGTCTCCAAAGTAATTTTAAAAATTACTGAAGTGAAGCTGCATTTTGTAAGAAAGAGTTTGCCTTATGCCTTGAAGGCACCTGTAATTTCACTTTTAAGAGGAGGTAGGTTAATCTCTTCCTTTTGCAGTTCTTGGCAATATGCCATTAATTCTAGTGACTCCAACTTCAGCGAGAGACTGTAGTTGTCACTGCATAAAATGAAGAAATGCACAGCATTCATGGGAGGACAGTCGTGTGATTAGTGCTTTTGACTGGGATTCCAGAGCTAAATTTCAGCTCTTCTACAAACCTCCCACCTGAACAAATCAATGAATTTGTCTTGCCTTCAATTCTCTACTATCAAGGGAGGGTGACAGCACTTCCTTTGGTTCACCCATTGCATGTCTTCTCCATGCAGACTTGCTATAGGGTCTTCTCTGGCTGAATGTGTGTACAGTATCCTGCTCATTGAGCCCCTGGGGCATTTGAGCACAGTTGTAATTAAATTACTCCAGCAATGGAGTAATTTGATAACACTTGTGCACTGCATGCAAATAGTAAAGAAATTTTAAGCTACATAGTATAAGCCCAGCTTGGACACATAATATTGACGCTGCCTTCCAACTCAGGACACTTTAGGCAGTATTTTCAAACATGCCAGTTATTGGTGCCTAATTCAAGTATTGTAGCTTTTCTATCTTAAACAGTAGCCTGAATCTTTGAGTGTTCTCCAGTGCTGGTGTGTCCTTTTGGCAGCAACAGTGAAGCCAGATGACATAGGAGATAGTGTGAACAGGGGGCAGTCCAGATGACTTGAGAGTCTTTTTGAAAGTTAGCATTTGAAAATCACACCCTTGTGCACGCAGCATAAAAGAGGCAGTGTGATACTGTTCATAAGTCTTTCTTGAAAGCCACCAACCTAGCAAATCTTCAAGGGAAACATGAAACAACACCAAAGTGATCTGTGTGACCATTATTCATCTTTACATCACAATTCAATCTCCTTTTGCTTTTACTAAAGCCTTGTGTGAATGCAGAGATGCACAAGCATAATTAAAACTGTGCCTAATAGCTGGATTAAACTGGGAGGAAAGCTTTATATAGCCTCTCACAACTTTGAATCGAAATTGCTCAGTCCCAGCTGCGTGAGCTCTTCCTTTTCTTCTGCCACAACAGACCTTGTTTCAGAATTTCCACATTTTCCTCTTCCTTCTGATTCTGCTCATCAGATATTCCTGCCTTTCTTTATTGTAAGTCTAGTCTGACTTGACAAAATTCTGACTTGTTTTTCTGTCATCACTTCTCCACTTCATTGCTTTTCAATAACAGATTTTCTGTTCCTAACAGAATTCTGATATTTAAGAAGCCCATAATTTGTCCATCTTATTTTAAGCTTAAAGATAATGTTAAATAATAAAGTGTATCCTTTAAAAATAATGGGCTAGCATCCTTTTTTTTTTTCCCCCACAAATAAATCAATACCATTTCAAAGCCATCAGCAGCTGGCATCATAATTAGCCCTGTGGTAACAAATATGTGAACATATACAAACAGGAAACTAAAATGTGTTAACAAAATCTACTAACTAGAATTTGTAGTAAGTCGCAAAAAAAAAGAAAACGATTAAAAAATCTATTAAAATGGAAGAACTGAATTGTCATCATATGGACATGGTGCCCTAGCTGGCCAGACAAACAAGGGAATAACCCATTTGAGCTCGATGAGTGGAGTAATCTCACTTAGAAAGGAAGTGCTCTGGCCACAGAAGACACAATCAGCCTTACTCCCAGGGACCATCAGAGACGATCACTCGAAAGCAGCACAGGACTATTATTACTCCCTCTACACGGGGAAAAGTCTGCTCTAGTGTCTTTCACAGCATGCCAGTTTTAGGACTGTTATCATCAGGTAGGCTCCTATTTTGTGCTTTAAAACACATTTTTTTTTCTCACAGCTTTTACAAAAATAGGGTCAAATTCAGGAAGCTCGTAAGCAGGTGCCTAATTTTATGCTGGAGGCTTGGTGTCCTTTTGGCTTTAATAGTGTTACTTGTGAGGATGGATTTAGCAGCAATACTTTGGTGAATCAGTGCCAAAGGCAGCTGCCAAGTCTTTCTTCTGTGGGGGTTAAGGACAGCCTAAGTCCTGTCCCACCTAATGGGTTAGCACCTTTTGCATCACTTCAGTTTAGGAGGGAGGGTCTCTCCCCATCCTGAAGGGCACAGCAGTTAAAGGGTTTACCAGGAAACTTTCCATTTTAAAGAGAATAAACACTTCAGAGAGACTTAACTAATACGGGGTTTAGGAAGATGTCCTGCTAACTGAAAAACAAGTCTGTTGTGTTTTGATGCCTTTCAACTGACAGGAGTACTGTTATCTAGATTACAGTTTATTATGTTTTCTGGGTATTTTGTACTGATATGGTTTTATACAGGATCATTACATATGAGAATAGATTTAATCCTGTTTTTAGTAAGCTTTAAGGACACTGAGGGATTATTTATGTAATAAGATGCAAAGTTGCTATGGAAAATGCTATAGCAACCTAACATCTTCACAAAACCAAGCAGCCACTTGTGACAGCAATCTAAATTTACATTTATTTTAGTGTCATTTTATTGACATTCTTAGTATCTCATTTTGACAGCATGTTAAAATATGTTTTGTATTCATGCTAGAACAAAATTAACAGCATGTTGTTGGAATGAAGATGATTGTTATAATTTTTGAGATAATTTTAGCATATTTCATTTTGTGTAAATAGTATTAAAATAGTAGTGAAAAGAAGTTTTAGTGCATCCCTTCTATTTGTAATGCAGCAAACAATGCACATTGAAAGTATCATTTTACAAGTCAGTGACAGGCTAAACTGTTTTTATTTGCTTCATATCTGAGTGAAAATATTTTTAAAGAAAGAAATGATTTTGTTATCAGAATTTATTTCAAATCCTATATCTTTTATTATAAGTTTCCCAGTTTAGGATACAGGCTATAATTTTTCATTAGGTTTCATAAAGCAGGCAATCATCTCTGAGTGCATGGAGTTGCAATTTGGTAGAGAATTTGCTCTATTTAAATGAAACTTACTTCTCTAAAGCACAGAAAAACAGTTTGCCCCATAGGAGATTATATAAAAAACAAACACAACCCCCCTCCACAAACAGTCTGAACCCTGTCCTGAGCTCATTGCAGTTCATAATAAAACTTACATTGGCTTCAGTGAAAGCAGAAGCAAGCTCTGTATATTGATTTTCTCCAGCCCCCTCCATTAAGAATTTTGAAGTGTGGCTGTAACATTGTTGAAGTGGGATGTTGGCAGCAAAATCAATAAAAGACAATATTAGAACATATGCTGTTTTCAACTTCCTCACGATCTGATATAGCTGGTATTAGCATCCTTCTCCAAATTACACTTCATGCTTTCTGTAAAGTGACCTTCCTTGCAGTGCCCTCTCCAGTGCTAAGCTTTTGTGCTCTCTCTTGCTCTTGTGTTTAGCCTTCAAGAGAATGAGCTTTATTTATAATAGCAAAGATGGCTGGTTCTGAATAGGTTCCTTCAGAACAGAAGGAATAGATTCTTTCAAAAATGACTTCACTTACCTCCCAGTCTAAACACTGCTAGTGGTCTACTGTGAAAGTTATCTTTAATTTTATTTGAACTAAGCTCTTGGATATGGGTTTTCTTAATTATGCTGCAGGTCCTGCCCTGTTGTTTTTAGGTTCACTTTTTCACTCCAGCACATCATTAGAGAAGCTCACAGACAGTCCTTCAGGTTAAGATTTAGGTCATCTGATGAAACATCATGAAACATCATCCATTGCTGAGTTGACAGAGAATGGCTTGATCAGAACAAAGAATCTTTTCTGATGTGAAAGCCAGGTCGTAAACTCACAACTACACACCTGGAGAGCACCATTATACCATAAAAGATTTCCAAAGTAATTAACAGTTTCCTCTTAGGAACCTGCAGGATTTGTGCCCCTTTGAGCCCAACAGACTTGTAGCCCATGATGTGTCCGCCTTCCAGGAATTAAAACCCCACTCTATTTGGGTATGGAATCTTAGATTCAGAGAAATGTCGTGATTTTCTGATCTTCACTTTTGGCTTAAGTGTTATCTTACGTGAAGGCTTAAGCTTCTTGATTATCTCAAGAAAATCAACATCTACTAAATTCATGTTATGAATGCAATGTGATGACTGTGTCATGACTTTTGTGACTGATGTGTTTTGTTCATGTAGGCAAGAGCCAAGTGGACTCAATACTGCTTGGAGGTGAATGACTTACTTTTAGTTTTATTTGGTTTCAAATTTAAGGCAGAATGAAGGGAAACCAGGAAAAGTGATTTTTAGATGTGAAAAGAGAGAATGAAAAGACACTAGATGTGCTACCAAAAACAAACAAACAAAAAAAACCTCACAATTTATTTCACTTCTCCACTAATTCACACATGTGACCCCTAGAACACCGATACATAAAACTAAAGAGGAAAAGATATTTTTTTCTGTATTAAGGAAGAAAGGTGCTTTTTTAAATTCAGAGTTCAAACCGCTACATTTTTTTTTCTTTTTACTGCCAGCGGACAAATAGCTGATTATCTGATTATCTTTCCATTTATTTATCCAGCTCTCCATATGGTGTATATATAACAAGTTGTAACTCAGATTTAGGAACTGTGCCAAACATGTCTTTCCAGCAGCTTCTGTATCCTAGTGATAACTGAACTGCTTCCACAATTGCCACATGCCCGCCTTACATGTTAACTGAAGAAGATCTCTTTTAAGAGATTTAGGTAGATGCTCGACTACATCATCATCTTCATTGCTTCTTTGTCACGTGTCACATACAGACAGTCTTCTCTCTCAAATTGATCTAAGCTCAGGAGACAAGTGAGCACTTTCAGCAGTTCAGAAGGCACATGACAAAAAGCTCTCCCCATTATGTCCTTTTATCAGATTGGTATCAGCATCATCATGTGCTCACTCAAAACGTCTGTCATGTTTTGACTGTTTTTGAGGCCTGCGCTGCTACACTTTCATCCTGCAAGCTGCTCCCTGCTCCAAGAGTGTTTGCATTCACCTTCTGCTGAACACCCACAGGCGCAAAATCCTCAGCAGTGACCTACCCAGAAAGTCTGGGACCAGCAGTATTCTGCAGTTCTCTCTTCAAAGCTATTCACTTTTTGCAAATTTCAGTAAATTTTGAGAGGATTGGAGGTATCACCAACATCTGTGCAGTGCATTTTATTATTTAGCAGCAGGGAATAAAACCTAATTAAACCTGTTAAACTGTGGAGAAGTGCAATGGTCTCTGTTTACAGATACTAAAAGTGCAAAAGGCAGGATGGAGGGGACGAAAGGAGATTTTTTTTGGCTTGCAGATAAAACTCTTCTGGGCATTTTCAGTGGAAATACTCCCAAGTTTACAAATGAATTTTGATATTACTATCAGTAACGCTACTACTATTATTCTCAGATATTATTATCTCTGAACATAACAGCCAAGAGAGACCAAGCTGCATGTGATTATCTGCTGATGCTTTCCAAAGGGGTAAAATCATATTTCCTTATGTAAGAGGCTCATTTTCATCTAAAACCAAAGTAACTGAGGAAGTGTTTTAGAATCATGCATGTTTTCAAAGAAAAAATAGCTCAGTACTCCAATCAGGACGTGGTCACAGAGAAAGCTGGGTATATTTTCCTGATATTTGCGGTGCAGTAGAATTTTGTACAAGGTTGTTTGCCCTCACATTTACAGTATGTAGTGATGCTACCAAATGATGATATCCTCACATTTACACCTTATATTTTTGAACATTATAAATTATAAATCAGAGCAATTCCAAATGCCAGAGCCAGCTAAGACGGGCCATTGTTGAAACCTGAATAAAGTTGTGGTGATTGCTTTTATTCCTAAGGGATAATTGCCAGTAGCCTGCTCTACAGAGATTTAGCTATATGCAATAAGGAATATTCTAGTTGATCTATGCACTGTGTGTGTATACACATACATGCACCTATACACATATACATATAACAACAAATATCCATCAACCGTATATGAAAAACTGAGCATTCATCAACTAGTCTTGTGCTACATGGTCTTCAAAGGTCTATATCTTCAGTTACAGGGCACCATTAAAACAAGAAGAATTTTTCTGTGTTGATGAAAAATTGATCATGAGACGATCATCAGTGCTACTTGGCACCTTCTCAGTTACCAATGCTTTTCTTACTTGAATGAATATATTCCTTCCTTCATGAGAGGAAAATGTCCTTTTTTCCGTTTTCTATATTTGAGGAATACAGTCTCAGGAAAACATTGATTAGAGGATTCTAACTCTAACAGGAGTAACTGATCTTGCTTGCATCTTTAAAGCACAGACACTGTAAAGCTGGCTTAATGGTTCTATTTCTCAATTAGAAAGAAGAAAAAGCTACTAAAAGAGATTCAGGCCTTGATTAATTGCACTTAACTGAGATAGCAATTTCTGAAGCAGTTATTGGTAAACATAAAGCATAAGTAGCTGAAAAATTCACCTCATCACAAACCAAAATCAAATACTTTAACGAGCAGGGGGATGAGGAGTTGTGCTTTGCTGAATTTAGAAAATATCTGAGAATTACTATTTTTGATCAAAGTTACATATACCCTTATATTTGCTTATGCTATATTTGCTATGCAGAGGCAACTCTTTTCCATCCTATCTACCCTTGTGTGTAGAGCCAGTCTTTTAGACTTAGCACACATCATGGGTGGCAATGGAAGAAATACGGCCCATGGAGGAGAGGAAATATGAGCCCTTTACTTAAAAGAGGTGCCTGAAGAAACTGGTCTCAACAGGGCAGATAGATAATTAGTGACTGTTAAAATATCATTTACAAACTGTGTGGATTCCAGTTCTCCTAAGAAATACTGTCAAGTAAAATAGACCTAATCTGTGACAGGCTTTGATATTGTTGTAACAAGGTGCTCACTTCCAAATTCTGAATATGCATTTCAGTAATGTGATGTGACATCTTTGTAGGAAAAGTCCAAAACACTTTATGCTGTAATTTGCCTGGGACAGAAGGGGTATAAAAGGGAACTGGAGAATGTGCTGCAAAATAAGGATGAGTGAGGGAAAAGAGAGACATCTGGAAATGTTAGGCAAGTGGGAATTACAAATGAACCAAGAAATGGGCAGGTGCATTTTGAGAAGAAAAAGGTGATCTAAATGTAGTCACTCTATACATAGGAAAAAGAGAGGAAGGTGTGGAGAAAGGGTTAGAAAGATTGATCTCAAGTTGCAGATTAACCTTCTGTCTTCAGAATCCCTTGGAGAAACTTGGTTCACTGATCAAGTGTTTTTTCTTGCAGCCACAAGGTCTACATCAAGGATCTTATTCTGTGCTCCTGAGCCATGGGCAATTTGTGAGACTGTACTAAGTAGTCTGCAGCTGCTTCCTGGAACAGGCTAAAACAATGAGATTAACTTCCCTCTTTAGAGTTTTTAATTAAAAGTCAGAGTTTGTAAGGACATGGAAAAATACAGAGAGACAGAACTGATCCACAGTCTAGAAAATATGGAAGCCACTAGTCCGGAAACTTAAAGCAAAAATTTTCAGATAATGATCTCTCTGGGGATTTAAATAAAAAATCAGATATAGTGAGGCTCATCATAACATCACAAGAGCTGGCAGCACTGTTCTCTAGGGACATCTCTAGTCCACTGCAGAACCAGCATTTGCTTGCAACTTTTTGCCAGAGTTTTGTTATTAGGCCCAGTTGGGCCATAATCTTCCCCTTTTCTCCTAGATCCTCTTCGTTATTTGCAAAGAGATATGCTTCATTACACAAGAAATAATGAGGCTTCATAAATTACTGGTGAGCCACGCGTGTAGTAAACCTAGAAAAAGGCAACGATATTGCACAAGTCTGTTATCAGGAAGAATTTCTATACTCTAATAAAATCTCTTCTCAGACAAGTGCTTTTGTTTCTCTAATGTTACATCTTTACATATTGGGTGGGATACATAAAACTACGGTTAAATGACGATGGACCTTTTTTTTGGCAGCATCCTACCATTTACTAATTGTTCGCCAGTAAGTTTTATGTGAATAGTAGGCCTGAAAATAATTCTCCTGAGTATTCAATTTGAACATCTGGTATCATCATGAATGTAACTTGTATAATGAGCTTCTCTGCATTGAATGTAGGCAGCATGGTGAGGAAAGGACTTTGAAGCAACTGCACCTGAGAAAAGGAGGCTTTGCAATAACATAATTCTTCCTCCCAGTGTGCAGGCTGTACCTCCCACTAACATTAATGACAATAATTCTCCCATATGTAGAATTTGTGCCTGAGTTTAAATTTTAGAGTTTAAATTTGCAGGTACTGAGATATTCAAATGAAGTGTGCCTAACGTAAGAAAAATATGTGGAAATTGCTTCATTGTTTGGTTACATTATGTCTGAAGGGAGAAAGAAAAAGGAATATTCATGGCAAGGCTATCTTGTAATTGCCCCAAATTATTTATTTTTATACCATTCTAATTCTGTTTTCAGAATTTATTCAGGCTAGTGAGTTATCTGTTTTCAAGCTTTAACCAGAGGAATTTTTTAAAAAGCAAAGGAGATAATCTATTTTTGTGGAAAAAAGGGAGAACAATGGAAGAGCCATTTAATCTAAAATGCAGTGTAGGAATAATGCTGCTTTTATCTACTAATATCCAGTTCCCATCACTGACACCTGAGCCCTATTTATGCTGGTGATCAGGTAATTAGTTACTGTCTACATAGAAAATAAAGCCTCATCCAAGAATGCAAGGTGATGGATTACAGCCACTTTGCATACCAAAGGACTCAAGAGCCCGACATTGTTATAAAATTTGTCTGAGAAGATGCCTTGAGGTGACCAAGGTATAGCCCAGTGTCTAGAATGCTTCCTGGAGATACTGCCAAAATTTGCTTTGAACCATACACAGAGCACTTATAACCAAGACCCATGCTCAGAGCTCGGTTTTTACAGTACAGTTTAAGAAAGTCAGCTTTGGGATGATAAGGTCCTCAAACTTCATTCATGAGCAAGGTGGTAAATAGCGGGGAGGGTCAGCTTTGATGGTTGGTGGTGGATGTGTCAAAGCTTCTCCAGCTGCTCAGCAGTGTCACTCCATCAATCTTCCTACCTGCAGTCATGGCCATGCTGCTTCACAGATGTTCGTCAGGCCAGATCTTCCCTAAGTAGAGCTTTATGGGTCAAAAATAAGTGTGTTTCCAGTAATTCCTTTTTGTTTATGAAACTCTGAAAGTTTTCTCCTTCAGGGCAGCCTCAGTCTTCTCCCTCACGCTGGCACATGCCAGCACTCACACACCACACATCATTTCTCCCACCAGTGCTTCCTTTCACCAGTTCATACTCAATACAAAGCTGGGTCCACTGCTTTTCAGTCTTCCTCCACTGCCACCTCTGTGGTTTCACCACTAGGAGTCCTTGTCCCTGGCAGTCCCTAGATTTTCCCTTCATTGCACAGCTTAACAGTTCTCCTCCCTGAAAAAATCTAAGATGAGATAAAGGATGACTTTTGTTGTTTGTTTTTATATAGTTGAACTTTGTCCTTATGTATGTCTTCTCACATTTGCTCAGTCCCTCAGGCTGAAAGTTCTTTGGAGAAGTAGCTGTGTCTTGCAAGTGTTTTTTTGGTTTTTTTGGGTTTTTTTTTTTTTTTTTTGACATTGGAAATGTTCTGCATTGGAAATAGTGCAGACAAAAATTACCATAATAAGAGCCATCATTTTGTCAGGTATTGTTGCTTTTCTTTTTGTTATCAAAAGGACATTTTACCATTTTAACGTATTTTCTAGTTAGAAAATTAAGATAATGGCATTAATAGAACTCCAGTTGCAGTGCGGTTAGGGAATATATTCGTGTCTTTTGATCCACCTCCTTGTTTCAATACACTCAAAACAAAGTTCCCCAGCCTTGAGAAAGCTAAATAGCTTAGACCAAAAATCACAAGATAAGCAGATAAACACAGACTATTGCAGTTACATGATTTACTTAAATACCAAGTTTTTCCGTGTCTCAAAAAAAACACCAAATAAACAAACAAACAAACAAAAAAAAGACTCTGCTAGTAAGACAAAAGACAAAATAATTTACATTAGGAATTTATACTGTTGTTGCTACTGCTTGCTTACTTTTTCTTTTCAGATAGCATTTCCAGATATCTGCAGACTGGATTTGTATTTCAACCAGAAATGTTGCTGATATGCAAAGTATTAATTTGTCATTAGTGTTAACTGTAGTGTTATTTGAATATCACCTAAGAAATGTACAGCCCAAGTGTATAATGACAGAACTGGCTGAAATTTTTGAATTTCCTCTGAATTCTGTAATAAATAGTTATATTCTGTAATTTGTTATTTCCAGGCCACTATCACATGAGTCACAAATGTTACAGTTATGCTGTATTGCCTGCTAAGACTTACTGCACATCAGCACCAGGGGGAATTATTATAGATTAAGTTAAATTTAATCACCAGCTCAAAATAACAGGCATAAATCAGCAGCGCTCATTAGTAAAGCGCATGTCTAACCTTATCTGAGAGAGATGCCCTAGAAAGGCAAAGTCATCGTTTGTTTCCTCTGAGTCAATAACTACGCCCGTATATTTTAGTGGATTTCTAATCAGCGTCTCACTGCTTGGGTCTAACCTTGCTCCTGACATGGATCCACCAGATGGAGTTGGTGTTTGTCACCGAGTTTCTCCCCAAATTGTGTCTGCCTTGACACAAGCGAATCCCACTGACCTTTTAGGTGTCCTTCAACCCAGTGAGCCAGTTTCCCCTGTTCACATATGTCTAATTTTCCTCCACCTGTTTCTCTTCAGATAGACCATGAAGGTATCTCTTTGCATCCCTCTGTGCAAGTGCTGCACACCGCATCTTGGGCAAGTTGCCAGCTGTGCTTGTTTGGGTACAAATATTCTCTTCCATTTGCAGCACAGGCAGCTATTTAGGATTCCGGTCAGAGGTTTCTTTTGATTTAGTTTCCTTCAATAGAGCTATTCTGTAAATGCTTTCAACTTTCATTGTCTTTACCCTAAGAAGCTTTTTAGCGTGTTTCACAGAGGGATTCTGTAGATGAGTATCTGAACTACTGATTTTAAAATGGCATAAAAACCTGGATTGAGAGGAACTGAATAAAGTTACAAGGCTGAAACATTTTTTTAACAGAAAAAATACACTAAACAGTTTTATCAATGAATAAAAAAATGCTGTAAATTTTGATTTTTTTTAATGTGGTTTTCATTTTCTTGAAAAATCTCTTTTTCAGTGAGATATTCAATGAGTACTATTCAAGAATTTTATATGGATAAAATTTAAATAAACTTTCATTAGGAATCAAAGAAAACATGACTTTAAATGCAAGATGATATAAATTTTAATTTACTGAAATATGATATCTTAAAATCATGGTCTTTTAGGTCAACACAAAGACTATTTTGATTTTGTTTAAAGCAGATTGTCAGATCTAGAAGAAATGGAACCTACCATTAACCAGATATATTTATTTGTCTTATTCTCCACTTCACAACTTCTTTGTCACCTTGACTTCAGATGGTAGGGACCCCCTATTTGAAGCTTTCAGTTATATAGTAAAAGAACTATGTGCATGATCTCCATATAGTTTTTGGACTCTTTTCTATAATTTGTTCATATGAAAGGCTGTGATATTTTAGTATACTGATGTTGTGTGCATTGCATTCTCCTTATCTAAGGGCGTATTTCTGCAGACAGATTCTGTCTTTAGTTTCTAACCATGAATGGCGAGACAGATTTTCAGAAGATATAACAATGCTGATATGCATTTTGGATATCTCTGAGTATACTAATAAATGTCTCAAGCTTAACTCTGCTCTACTCTCACTCCCCTATTTCACATTGTCTGGGATATTTTATCATCTGTTGTTTGCTTGTTCTTATTGAAGTAGCCCTTTCTATTTCAACCAATTTGCTGCCTCTGTAGTAGACTCTGCAGTCTGTCCCTAGTCCCACTCCCAGCTAATCCCACTAGCCTGGATTACCCAGGAGGAAAAGAGGAAAATGAATTGGACCGTGGTTTGACTGATAAAATATTCCATGGCAGCTTTTATCAGATAAAGCAGCCTAAACTTCAGCTGAATATAGTTCCTAATTTCCTCCTATCCTCCTTTCAGTTGAGGCAGTGATTAGGATGTAAGATTCTGAACTTTTTTCAGATCTAGCTTAAGTGATACCAGGCAGATGAGTTATTGCTTCCAAGACACTGTTAAAACATGAATAGCTCCATGTTTATCATCTTTGATGCCATCAGAGAGTAGAAGGATACACAGTTTCTGGATAGAATTGCATATTGCATAATATATATTTTTTTTAAATTTGGAAAGAGTCTGATTGGCTGGAGGAAAAGGATGGAAGTGAATGGGTTATTTTGTACAGTTTTTTACCTGTAGATACTCCAAAGAGGACGCACAGTGTAAAGATTAGATTTTTGGTTCAAATCTATATTTGAATGCAAAACACAATTTTTTTAACTTGCTAGACTGAGATTTTTATTTGCTTGGACTTTTTTTTTTTTTTAAGTCTAGTTTGTCAGCTCTTACAAAAAAAAAAAAAAAGGAAAAAAAGACTTCATTTTCTGTTTGCCCATTGGACTCATCACTGCAAAATCTTGAGGGCAAATTTTGTCATGGAAGGGTGATTACATGCTTTTCAGAACAATTTAATTTGATATAACAATACAGTAACAGTTGCTAAATCTTCCAGGGAGATACTGTAAAATAGCCAAATTAGATGCAATGACCAATCAAAGTGTGTATTCGAATAGTAGCTAACCGTACCTTATTTCAGAAAATGCATTTTTTATTACCAAAATAGTAAAATTTATCCAAAAAAAAAAGACTAATTTATCCTCCCAGAGTTAATATATTTTTATTGGTAATGAAATGCTGTGACATTCTATCTAAATGATGATATAATTTCATAAACATTGAATCATGTTATCACAGGAAACAAGGGGCTCTTTATCTATGGAAGGTCTAGTCAAGAGAGGCCTAACATTAATATACGATTTTGTGTAATTTGGAGTTTAACCGTATTGTTATAGTAGGTAGGCAAGAAAGAATTCTGTAATATTCCTGAATTCATTTAATCAGGAAGGCAAATCAGTTATGTGGTTCAGTTACCAAATGCTGATAGAATTGGTTATGGTAGATGATTGTTTCTTAATTACAGCTGCTCTGTAATGGTATTGTGTTATCAGGTTCCAAGAGGAAAACAGTAGAGTATCATAGTTTGCTATGCCAAATGACCACTGATACTGCCAAGTATAAGTACCACCGAGAGTGGGTTCTTCTATAAGATGATAACAACATCCCTAAAATAATGAATGCCACACTTCCCTATAGGTATTTATGTTCAGATATTTTATTTAAATAATGTTCCTCATGCATACTTTATAGCCTTCTGCCTTTTCCTGCACAAATTTCGGCTTATATTGCAGAGTGTGCAAGTCATTTGGCAAATGTAATTTCCATCCCTGCATACTAATCGATTTCTTCACAAACACCTGCTATCAGTTATGATAATAAAAATGCCATTCTAAATTGAAAAGGGGCCAAATGGAGCTTCCTAAGGAAATGACTTAAGTGTCTTTCAATGTCTTTAATGTAGTAATGTTCTTGTAGTGCCAACACTTTTTTTTGAGCATTTGCATTTTATATAATTTTACTCATTACATCATTTTTCTGTCTAAATGGTTCCTCATAACTATTGCTATGAAGTAGCTCATGAAGAGACTGGAGAGGAATTTCTGTGCTTTCCCTCTCATGGGATTGAATCCAGAAAACTCTGCGTAGTAAAAATTCCTTAGTGCAGATCTGATTGGAACATCTGGCTGCTACAGCTGTATATATATTAAACAACTGCATCAGATCCTACAATGTCACTGGGAAAAGTTCTAAGTTGATGAGTACTTTTCCTTGGACTGCATGGCAGTTTCTTCCAAAAATATGTCTGAATTTAGCAGCTGGATTACAAGTAACGTTTGAATTACCCGGCATTGCTTTATGGCTCCCTCCACCCCAGAAAATAACTTCCCAGTGACAGTCTTTGCCAGAACCTGATCATTTTCAGTTCTGCTAGATCTCCCCTCTGCTCTGAAATGTCCTACAGTCCTATTTTGTTTTTTCCCTTGACAATGTCCTCTGCATTATTTGTAAGAAAACAATCCTTTTTACTGATTTCTTTGCATTTTCATTTTCTCCTAGCTCTAGCTGCCCAAGCTTATGCACTTAAGGAAGAGAATGATAGCCTTCGGTGGCAGCTGGATGCTTATAGGAATGAAGTGGAGCTTCTGAAACAAGAGAAAGGACAGCTCTTTCGAACAGAAGAAAGCCTTACGAAGGACCAGCAGCTGCAGTTCCTACAGCAGACGATGCAAGGCATGCAGCAGGTACTGCTGTGCAAGAGTAGCAAGGGTTTTCTTTTCCTAGGAGAGTGTTCCCTGAATCAATGCTGTGCACAAGACTATTTATGACTCTTGAACGCCCAATCCCAACTTCTTTGCAGAGTCAAAGTCTTACGGATTTTAGATGGGGGAATGGGGATGAGGAAGAGTCATTTTAGTAATCCATATACTATAAACCCATCATTCCTTCAAGGAAACTGTTTATGCTTGCTCTGCTTGGGAATGAACCATTTCGCCTATTTTACTTACTGAGCCCAGCTCGCAGTAAATCTGACCAAAAGTTCACAGAAGTTTTTCCAAGATAGCATAACATTAATCTGCATCATTAGATACATCTCCACTTCTCTGCACTGTCTTTTATTCTGCTTACTGTTGTTTGAGGATGATTTGGACAATTTCAGCTTATCCAATCTGCCTGCCTGCTTACTTAAAAGAAGATAGCAACCTCAGTATTATCTTCCAAACTTTTATTATTTATCCTGATCCGTGGATGTCGTGATTACATTCAGGCAATGCTTTAAGTGATGCAGTGCAGAAACACTTTTTCTTTAATTCCAGTCAGCCAGAAGCTGCAGTGTGTCCTTACACTGGGTGCTCATATAAGTTGTCCTATGTATGTTTGCTTGTTTGCTAGTATGCTCCTGATGTTGTACAAGGCAAGTCTTAGCAAGCACATCCAGACCGTTGCCTCTACTTTGTCTGTACTATCCATTAACACGTATGCACATTTCATTCAACACACACTTGTATTAACTTCTGTCCTGTGCCAGCACATATATTCACCTACAACACAACAGATCATGAGCAGTGTGCCAGCATACTGCTGGTTTTTTTTTTTTTTTTTTTTTTTTTCTAGACTT
>NW_020455486.1:0-3106 GCF_003342845.1 Nothoprocta perdicaria
TAAGGGGGAAAACAACATTGGTGCCTGGTATTGCACTGGCCGAGTGGGCAACTACCCGGCCTCCTTTGTTAGCCCTTTGGAAAATTGTGACATGACCTATTTTCCAACTACCACTGGACCATTTGTGAATGGTGCCAAGGCCAAAAAGGGCCATTATTGGCTTTGTGGAAATACTGCCTACAAACAACTACCAACAAATTGGACAGGAGTATGCTATGTAGGAATTATCCGGCCTCTGTTTTTCCTGCTTCCAGAGACAGGCAGTCCTCAATTRGGAGTGAGACTATATGATAGCTTGGGGGACAGAGATGTTATCCGTGACAAGTGATCTGTTGGGGTTGTTACAGGTGGAACACAAAAGTGGGGGGGAAATGAGTGGCCTCCTGAAAGAATAATTAAGCATTATGGGCCTGCTACTTGGAATCCCAATGAACCAATATCAGGGGCAAGAGAACCAATTTACAATTTAAACCGCATAATCCGATTGCAAGCAGTTTTGGAAATTGTCACCAATAAAATTTTTAACTCAACAATCTCAACAGATGCGCACTGCARTCATGCAGCACTGCATGGTTTTGGATTATTTACTAGCTGAAGAGGGAGGAGTTTGTGGGAAACTAAATGTCTCCAACTGTTGCTTGGAAATAGATGATGGAGGCAAAGTAGTTCTTCAACTGACCGCTGACATTAAGAGACTAGCCCATGTTCTCGTTCAATCATGGAATGGATGGAATGGTGATTTATGGTCTTGGTTACCAGGAGCGCTGTGGGTAAAGCAACTTTTATTTTATTTGTTATGCGCATTTGCTGCCTTAATGTTTTTGCCATGTATCATCCCTTGTTTTATTCAATTAATCCAACATGTTTTATCTAATATGCAATTTGTATCTACTGTCTCACCTGATGGTGTGGAGCAGATTTGAGTCATTCGCCAATCAAAGCCTGCAGCTGTATCCATTATTTAGTGAGGTAGAAGCTTCCAAACTTCTCAAATGCTTATAACTTTGTTAACATTTTTATTTCAGGACATTTGTTTTGCTAACCTTGTTTTACATATATAGTTTGTAGTTACTTGTATATTGAGTTTCTTTATTGTTTGTTTTTGTAAAAGTTGTTGGATCATCCAACAGACAATATCTGGAATTTTGTATGATGATGTATAAGATACTGTTGTGTGTGCTTCTTCCTTCTCTCTCTCTCTCTCTCTCTCTCTCTCTCTCTCTCTTTCTGTACTTTTACCGTGCACACCACCACAAAGCAGCAATGTCAAGCCATGGGGTGGTGTAAGAGACTATTGTGGACTGTGTTTATGTAAGGGACTATTGTGGACTGTGTTTTGTCTCCACATTGTTGCCATATAATTTACAAATTTCTAGCCTCCTATCACTGGGAAGACTACGAAATCAGCTAAACTTTGGCCTTGGTATCCTGTCTCCGGGAAGACTGAGATATGAACTCCAGGTGTCTTATCTTTGTACAATTAACAACTTCCTGGCCTTGGCATCCTGTCCATGGGGAAGACTGGGATACCAGCTCAAGGTTTGTTATCTCTACACAATTTAGGACTTCAGGGATTAGCTCAAGACCCCAGCAATGCTCAGCAGAGCCTGATGAGCGGCACTCATCAGCAGTGGAGTGGGGGGGAATAGGAGTGACAGTTGAGTGTGGGGAAGAGGAGCACCAAAGCAAAAAGCTTCAAGAAAGTAGGCAGACTCTTCAAGAACTGTGACAATAAAAGGACTATGTTCCTCTCCCCGGGTGGGGGAGATGCACGCAAAAAGAGAAGCTTCTTTTTCTTCTTCTCAAATCTTTTCCAAGAAAATCATCACCTGCACTGAGGCAGAGACGATGAAACATGACTCGACTGGTGGTGGTGGTGATAACTAATCTTGCTGCACCTCTCCCACTTGCTTGCTTATCTTTCTTCTTTTTTTTGTTCTCCTTTTCTTCTTCTTCTTCTCTCTGTCCTATGGCTATAATGAAAATAGAGCTTATAAGGTTTTATTGCATTTGACCTCGTTTGTGTCTTAATCTCGCTCTTGGGATCATATCAAAACCTCCCCCAACAGTGGATCAGGACAGTGTCCCAAAAAGGAGTAGAGGTTTAGGGTGTCCAAAAACTGAGTCGAGGTGTTGGGCATCCCAAAACAGAGTCTAAACAGAGGGTTTTCTAGTTCACTAAGGTTCTTTTAGGAGACTCTTGCCACTCCCACTAAAAGGGTGCCTCTAAGCTGTCTGGTTTTCTGAACCCTCACCCTAATTGTGAGGAAGGATTTCATGCCCGTTTTGACTCTGGGCAGCCAGGAGTCACTCATTCCTAAAAGGCCTCTGAACAGAGGTTTTTCTAGCTCACTAAGGTTCTTTTGATTCCCAAAACCAAGCCAAGGTCCTGGGTCCCAAAACCGAGCCGAGGTCTTGGGTACCGAAATCCAGCCTCACCACCACCTCATTATTTCATGGGGATTGAAGTGTATTACAAGACGATGGCCAAGTTTCGATTTAGAAATGGTCTCGGTTGGACCCAAAACCTTTACTCAGTTTGTGTTGGACTTAAAATAACTCCAAATACTACCAGCTTATTAGATTTCAAGGTATTGGATTCATTGACAAAAACTAGAATTTTTTGGAGGGACTTGGAATGGGACTTTGGAATGGGACTTGGATTTTTTCCAAATCTGCATTTTTTTACAGGTACTATATCCAAAGACTCCACTGAACTGTCTTACCGATTTGTTTTGGGTTGAAATGAGAGCGACCTTAGCACATTTTTATGTAATTGGCTGCAATGAGATGCATGATGAGTAACCGCTCAATTAAACCTTATTTTCTTTCTCAATAGTCTTAGAGGATGGGCAGCCTTTGGCCGGTCTCTTCTCAACCTCGGGATGACTAAGGGGGTCAAGCCCGGAACGCATGGCAGGCATGGGGAAGCACGCTGTTACTCATAAGCTTGTCTCTTCCCCCGCTGTTTATCCCGCTGCGTTGTTTATTCCCTTGCCAACACTGCGGCATTTTACATCGAAACGCTCAAAGTTCACCGGAAAACGGTGCCATGYGCGTTGCCGAGCCTGATGGGCAAACGGCGTTTAATCGTTTGAGCGTTTAA
>NW_020455486.1:3479-28588 GCF_003342845.1 Nothoprocta perdicaria
GGCGGTGGGGAGGCCTCCCCGCCGCGCGGGGCACCGCGAGCGCGCCGCGTGTCGCGAGCGGAGCGACCTCTCAGCGCGGCTGCCGGGCGCGGGGGCTGCAGGCAAAAGCCGTTCAGTGGCGGCCGCGCAGGGTTCCTCTGTGCCGCCCCGCGCCCGGCGTCCTGGGCGCCATCCCGCGGTCCCGCTCTCCCCTTCCCGGGGCGCGCCAGGCCGGAGCGCCGCAGGCCGCGGCCCGCCGCCGTGCCGGGGATGCAGCAGGCGCGGGTCGGTGCCGACCTGCCGGCTCGACCGGCCGCCTGCTCCCAAGCAGGGAGGGATGGGGGACGAGGAGGGCACGGCTGCTGGCAGCGGGGTGGCCCGGCGGGAAGCCGCGGAGCMTGGCCGGAGCCAGCACGGCCACCGCGGGGGCAAGAAGCGAGGGCAAAGCCGGTATTTCCTCCTGACCAAAGCGGGGGCGGTGGAGGAAGCTCCGGGAATTTTAAGACAAGGAAAGGAAACTAAGTAGGAGCGTGAGCTGGCACGGGGAAAGGTTGTTRCACGTTCCAGTTCTGCTCCGTGACTTTCAGTGGCTTTACGGCCCTTGTCTCAGGTTGAAGATTTSCACCCCAACTGTCACCTAATCTGGCCTTCGCAGGTCAGCAGTGGAGTTGTTAAAATGCCACCAAGGACTAATTTCTTAAAAGTCTCCAAACCTGAGTGGTACAAACAGTAATGGCTACTGAAACAKTTAGAAAATATCCAAATGTGTGGTTTTACACCTTTTAAAATGTACACAAACATAACCAAAGTGACATAAATATTAGGCTTCATTGAAGCTTCCCTGAGCAGTTTTAGGTTTCTGGCTCCCTCATAAACCATCAAGGAGACTTCAGTGCAATTTGACCTTGTCAGCTCGTGTACCTTTGTTTGACTATGATGTTTACGTTGTGATGTACAGTCACATAGTCAACTTCCTTGTTATGTCCCGTTCAATCCAGTGAATGTGAGGAGTGGTTCTCCAGCTCTCCTCCTGCGGTGGCTGTGGAGTGTCTCATCTTCCTTGGTTGCACCACTAAATCTGAAGGACCTTTGCTTTTATTAGAAAATAACTTATTTTTGCCAGCCTCTGTTCTTGCTGTGCTGTATTGTGTATCCTCTTTTGTACTGATCTAATTTAAGACAAAAAGTAATTTTCTTGAAAATCAAATTTATTTAGGACGCTAAGTATAACTTCAGTGCAAATTGGCACACTTMAGCCTTCTTGTGATAAATACCAGTGGTCATATTTTAAAGGCATTTTACACACGTTTAGTTCCATTCCGGGTATCAATTACTGTGAATACAGGTATCATGGTTCAGAGTCCACGTTACTCTGTTGGGCCAAGCCCATGATTTATCTAGGGCTGCTTTGGGTGTCTCAGAGCAGACATGTGGAGCCCCACACAAGCAGCTGTGAACAGCCCGTTCTGCACGGCTCTGCTTCCAGCAGTTTGGGATTGCCATGGATGTTGCTGARGCTGGAATTTGTTTTAAAAACTGCTCTGTAGCGATGAGAAGAGTAGGCAGAACTGTAAGCCGTGCTCGTAGGCCTGCTGGCAGCGCTGATGGATGTGCCTCAAGGCCTAAGGTTGATGTAGCTTCTGAAAATCTGCCTTGTTTGCTTGCCTTGAAATGTGTGGGTTGTTATTTATGCTGTAAGTGCTCGCTAGCCTCTCTTACTTCCTTTTTCCTTTATTTCGTATGTTGGACTGGTATGAAAAATGTCGGAGCTGGCATCTGGGGGCCACCTAAGCTCAAAATCTGTCCTCTTTCTCAAAGCAGGGCAAGCTTAAAAGTTAGGTCAGGTTGCTCCTCCAGCAGAGCTCTAGGAGAGGTGGCGGTTGGACAGCCCGTTCCAGGGCTCAGCCATGCTGACTGTGTGCTTTTTTTTTTTTTTTTTTCCCTCATTTTCCATATAGTTAATCGGAATTCACTTGCGGAATTTTACTGGTAGCCATTTGTTACTGCTGCCTCTTGTCTTTATTTCTGTCAGTATTTCCTTTGCGTTATGAAAGGGTTTTTTTCCCCATGTGTGCATCAGTTCTTGCTCRCTGTCTTTCCAAGCATCACTGAATTGGGAAGGCCTCTTGGGAGCCGCTAACCTGCACTGCCCACACAGCATCACAGCATCAGCAAATATCATCTCTTCTCGTTCCAGGCACCCCTGGGATACCGTGATCAAGGCCGCTATGAGGAAGTATCCCAACCCAATGAACCCGTGCGTGGTGGGAGTCGATGTGCTCGACAGGAGCCTTGACAGCCGGGGCAGGCTGCACAGCCACCGGCTSCTCAGCACGGAATGGGGGCTGCCGGGCATCGTGCGAGCGGTGAGCGCGCCGCTCCGGCCTCAATTTATGGGGAATAGACCTGCAGAAACACTGCACAGGCTGCAGTCGGAGCGCTTTGGAGCAGCCATGTGCTGTAGGCTTTAGTATATCCAAAGTATATGTCTGTACATGCCTTTCAGCCTCATCTGTGCCATTTTACATGACAGATAGCATTTCCCACTGTGTAATCTTGCTACTGATTACAGTGTTTCAGTAATAGTTAATTACTGTGTATTTATTTGGGGCCACTAAGAACTTGAAACTTACTGTTTTGACCCTTTTAACTTCGGTACTTTTTGTTTTGCTTCTAGATTTTAGGAACAAGTAGAACTCTGACTTACATTGAGGAACATTCAGTGGTGGATCCAGTGGAAAAGAAGATGGAGCTTTGCTCAACTAATGTGAGTGAAGTTTCTGGCTAGGAAGTTTCTGATAATTAATTCTGGAGAAGGGATGTCCCATATCTCGTAGCTTTAAGAAATGYGTGTTTGCATCTTCTGTTAGGAGGAGGCCACTTCTCCATCTCTAGGTTGATATGAGGGTGCTCTCCCCAGCTCTTGCACGAAACCTCAGATACTTTGGGGCCAAGCATCTAGGATTCTGCTCTGAACATAAGGCTGTACCTGAGAATATGCATTAAAAAAAGATGAAGTTGACTTTTGATCAAGTAACTTTACATTACCATGATGCTCACAATTGAAAGTTTAATTTGAAACACCTTTCCCCCCCGCCCCCAATCCATAGATAAAGCATTGTGCAGTATTTTGATCATCTGGGTACTTTTAACTTTAAAACTTCAAGTGAGTTGTCCAGAGGAGTGTTTGTCTTTGTTCAAAAACCTCCTCTTTCTTGCGTGTCAATCTTCTGTATACTCAGAATAGTGTCCAGGTGGCCTTGGTCTGGAGCAGCCTCTCCGAACTGCATTCCCTAAGTTGGATAGGGTTCAGCTTGCAACAAAACCCAGCAGCTGCTTGTGCCTCTGTTGCGAATCAAAGCTTTGATTATAAGTTGATCTAGGTTAGGAGAAGTTGCATCACCCTTTATAGGTGTTGTTACTGACTGTGTCCTTCTGTTTACACTGCTTTGTCTCTTACCTTTTGTGTGAGTGCTGGGCTACTGAGAAGCACTGTTGGCATAAGGCAAACGAAAGGCAAGAACTCAGAATTTCTTTTCTTTTTAAGATTACTCTCACAAATTTGGTGTCTGTTGATGAGAGACTGGTTTACACGCCCCATCCTGAAAACCCTGAGAAGTAAGTGGGGAATTCGTATGCCTCTTTTCTGGGGGGAAGAGGGCATAGGAGACAATGTTAGTCCTATTCAGTTTAACTGATAATTTTCTTTATTCTGTTACAGAACTGTGCTAACTCAAGAAGCAATTATTACTGTCAAAGGCATTAGCTTGAGCAGTTACTTGGAAAGCTTAATGGCAAGCACAATCTCTTCTAATGCCAGAAAGGTACGTCACCTTTATTCTGCTCTCCTGTGGTGGTGGTGGCGAGGTAGTGATTCTCAAGCATGTGTGCTGAGTACCATACTTAATGTCACTAAACTTTGTGCCCAGAATTTCAGTCGACATTTTCTGGGACCTCAACAAGTACACTATAATTTACCAAAGAATAAAAAAAAAATCACTTTTTTTTTTTCTTCTACAATTACACATTGTAAAAAACAACCGCCTAGGTGTATGCTACAGTTACCTTTTTTTTTTTTTTCTTTTTTCCTTTAATAATAAAAGCACCTTTTTTAAACAGTCAGCTCTCAGTCCCAGGAGCGGAAGGCTGGTAGTGCAGCGCTAACTTCCCTCTCTGCCTTTATAGCATGTTTTCTGTGCCTGTGCAGTTCTTGTCCATTACTCAGTTGTTCCTTTGCCCTTGCCTTGCACTACTGTAAGCAGAGGCCTGTTCTGTGAAGGGCTGAGGCGTTTGCAGGTAGCACTGCCCCGACTGCCCCATCCTGTGCTTGCTTCTCTTAAAAGCAGGCTGTGCAGGGCTGTGCTTATGCACAGGCACGTCTGTGGAAGTGCTTCTTGCTGCTTCCTGAGGCACTTTGTCCTGGATTTTTTCTGGGAAGGAAGGGAACGAGCGCAGTTGCTGCAGAAGCGCAGGTGTCGCCGCCTTACAGCGGGCTGAGCGTGCCAGCAATCTGAGCCCCTTCAGCCCTGCTGGACACTGAGAATGTAAAAGCACCTTCCTGTCCTGCCCCCTTCTCCAAAGGGTCTACTCACAAACGTTAAACTGGGCGGGAATTTGTRCTTGTGTTAGCAGTCCCTTCTTCCCCTGTAACCTTCCCTACTTTTACTAGCTCTTCTGGAATGCTCTGCTGTGCTCCTGTGTTCTTAGCAGCCTTCCCAGGCTTTATAAAAGCCACTGGAAAATGTTTTACTGTTCCGAAGAAACGGGAACCTTTGCTCTGAGGTTTGGAGGTGGCAGGTGATACCTTATTATTGCAGTGATGATGGAAAAAGTCATTCGCTGTGTGTTGTAAATCTTTTTTGTGTTGCTCCAGGGGTGGGATGCTATTGAGTGGATAATTCAAAATTCTGAGAGCGCTCTAAGCTAGCAGTTCTCCACACCTGCAGGTTATGCTAACTAGTGGTAATGCCAACGTTATCCTTCTTGCTGCAGCATTTTGGCTTCCTAGCGAGTGTGTGCATGGCCTGTTGTGATGTGAACTTCATAAACTAACCTGCATGCGTGTTGGATGCACCTCACATACAGGAATGGCAAACATGCTCACTGCACAGAAGGTTTAGAGTGGGGCAGGGCTGGAATGGCTCCGTTAGCCCTTGTTTGTGTCCTTGAAAGCCCGTGTGGGTGCAGCAGGCCCGTGGGGTGGCTCTGGAGCGGGTCTCACCTCTGAGCAGCTGCTCTCCGATCCCCATTCCTGTGGTTTCCCAGTCTAAAAGGGGCACCTGAGAGGACTAAGGAATTGGTTACTCACTGGAACTGGCGTTCTAATTGCCAGTCCCCTTAGGATGTGAAATTGCATTCTCAAAACCCATGCCCTAGCAAGGGAAATCTTTTGCGTAGTGAAACCGTATTTGCTTTTCTTACGCCCGAGGAATATTGCTGCCCTTCCGCCAACTTCTGTGGAAATCTGTGCAAACTCRAGGCTGTAAGAAGGCCACACTTTTCACAGTGTTCTGCAGATACATTCATTTCAGTAGCGACCTGTCCCTTAAGCAATGTGACTGTGACAGCATCTCCCCTCAGCGTTGCGAGTGCTAAAGGCAGTTGCCTCTGTGCTACCTCAGTGCCAATTATTTTCCTCCCACCACTCAGCCTAGCTGCCTCTGTCATTCCTGTATTGGCAAACGCTTCAACTAATGAGACTGCTTCCAAAAAGCCCTCCGGCTGCCTCTCTTGACTCGGGATGCAGGTGTCTGTGCCTGGCTTGCTTGGGGATGCGCGTGCGCGGCCAGCACTCGCCTCCGGGCGCCTGTTCCGCTCTGCTCCGCTCGCCTCCCGCACGGCCTTCCCAGCCGGCCGCGGGCTCTGCCCACGCGGGAGCTGCTGCCGTGTGCCCTGCACACCCTCCTCTGTCAGATTCTGCACTGTTGGCTGCTCCTGGCGTACATGAAGGCTCTGCAGCTCTTTATGATTAAATTTAAATTCCCATGCAAGATACTACTGCACTTTCTCACCAGTATCACGGGTCTATTCTCAGCTGCCTATGGCACACGCAGGCCTGAGGACATGTCTGTGGATCTGTGTAATCTGAAGAGCAGAAGGAAAGAGCTTGGCAGGCTAGTCTGAAAGTGGGGATTTGGGTGGTTGCCAATGAATACATGAGCCGAGGCCGCTGCGCTGGTCGCTGTGCAGCCAGGCCCTCAGCAGAACCTCGGCGCCGGCTCTGCGGAGCGCGTGCTGCGTGAAGGCTGCTCGCCCGCCCGGCGGCCTCGTGGCAGCGCGGCCGCTGGCCGCGGGGGCTCCGTGCGCGCGCTGCGCTGCCGCAGGGACGTTCCCACAGGAGGGCGTGAGGGGACGAGGCGGCCTGATGCGCGGGAGCCAGGTGCCTGCTGCCCGTGCATGTGGAGCGCTCCAGCGCCTCGCGGGAGGGGATCCTGGGCACGGGGCCTCCGGCGCCGCCTCTCGCGCGGGGCCCGCACGTGGGGAACATGAGGAAGTTACTGGCTGCGAAACAGCGTCCGTTCGGTGCCCAAGCAGAAGGAGCCCTGAAGCGAGGCCGTACTCTTCCAAGGGAAGCTTTTCTCCGAGAAACCTCACAGTGCTTGCAACAGGAATATAGCCAAGTTGAGAATAAAGGTGTGCAGGGCTTCCCCTGGCCTTCTGCCCAGCCTCTGCAGGGGCCTCATTGCTGGTGCCTGCTTTGCTCAAAGCTTCGCACCCCTCTGAGAGGGGGTGAAACCGCACGGCTCCCGGCCCCTTCACCTCTTGTGCTCTGTAGGGCAGCAGTGGCGAGTATCTCTGGCTTTTTGGGGAGGAGAAAAGAGCAGGTATTTTYGGGGTCTCCTGACAGCTGCCTCTCTGGGCAAAACCATCATCCCGAGGACGTGGGGCGCTGAAGTTCTGAGCTTTAGCTTAGCTGAGGTGCACCGGTTTGTGCTGTGCCCCCGCTGTGGGGCTGGGCACTCGCGTGGTGGCTGCAGTGTGGGCAGCTGCAGGGTCCTCCTGGGGCACGGCGTTTCCCAAGGGCTGCTCTGGCTGGACCTGGCTGCTGTGGGCAGAGCCGCGGCTCTCAGTGCCTCAGGCCTGGGGAGGCGCCCAGGCTGGTGCCCCGATGTGGGAGGCCGGGGGGGCCTCACTGGAGAGTGAAGCGGGGCCGACGCACGGCCTGCCGTCCCTGCGCTCCGGGGCTGCCCGCCGATCCCGCAGGAGGCAGCGGGAGGCTCCCGCGAGCAGCGGGGGCAGCACCCACCAGCACTGCTGTGTGAAGTTCTTGCATGGGGGTGTGAAGTGCAGTGAACAGCAGTAAGAAGCTGCTAAGAAATTTATCCACATAATCCTGTGCCAAGCTCTGCAGGCTATGGAAAGAAAATTAAAGCAAATCTCATGTCTGACAGAGGAAAAACTATAGGAGCGCGAATGGTGGGATTGTATCTGTTCTGATCCTAAATGACAGTGTTTCTCCGGCAGGGTCGAGATGCCCTGGAATGGGTGATTGGCAARTTAAACACAGAACTGGAGGAACTCAAGTCAACGCGCGAAAACATGAAATCGGCCATGGCAGCAGCATCAACAGAGAACTGAAGGCAAAACCTGCCAGGAAGTGACACAGAAATCTTATTCTGCAAACTTCTTTTTTTTYCTGTAGATGACCCTCCCAAGGTTGATCTGCACAGGTTTTATATGTATATAARAACACTAGATCTGAGAAAAAACATCTAGGAAAAGTAACCGTGTCCCATCTCCCCAGCATCTTTGGTTGCCCGCTGACCGAGACGTCCTGCAAATGCTCTTTTGGTTTAAACAGAGTCCTTTAGATAGTGGAGACAAAACACTCAGCACATTTAAACCTGCCCCAAATGTGCCTTCTATAACAAAAGCAGAGAATATGTTTCTTATATTTTACACCATCTTTGCTTTTTGTATTCTAAGAGAACTCGTATGTTCATTAAGGGTTTTTCATAAGAGCATTGGTCTATGAAGATCTGATAGGTGCTAAAGCAGTTGATTTTGTCCCTTTTCTAACCTCTTATGGTCAGTCAAAGGGAACTATGCGAGAGAGAATGTGGTACTATAGAGAAGGATCCTAYAGAGGATTATCCCCAAAACCTAAAACGTGCGTGGCACTAACTCCTCTGAGCTGTCCAAGTGTGCTGTCTGCACGAGACACACGGATACTTTACCTCTTGGATGTTTGTATCCAACACAGATAATGTTTCTATTGATGGTAGTAATCTAAACCAGCTGCTCTTTGTAGGGAGAAGGGTGTAATTTATTGTCATATTTATTAACTTGCAGCAGTCCTCTCCATGCTACCAGAAGAGCACTGGTAATTCCTGGAAAGTGCTGGAAAATCCTTCCCTTATTTATTTGCAGAAAGGCTACTTGAATGAAGGGACTGTGCTGTTCCACRGGTGCTTGCTTTGACATCAGGTCTTAACTGAGGAGGAGACTCTGATGCAAGAAGTAGGCTCTTGCTCAGATGAGAAATACCCTAGAAACTTGAAATCCACGGGGCAGTATCTCGTAAGCAGGTACTCCCTCTTCTCTAAGGGAAGACAAAAGTAGATGGAAAATGAAATGGTCTCGCTTTTTTCAGTGCTTTCCACAAACTACTGGCTTAACTTTGTGGGTTTTTCTTTTTAACACTTTGCCATATTGGCACAAAAAGTTTTTAGGATCATTTTTAAATAATTCTCATGTGGAAAAATAGCAGCTATAGAAATTGCTTCCTTAAAACRTGCATAAATACAGGTTGATAACGGAGCTCATTAAAGAGGGTTTTTTTTTGGTCCATGCAGAGTTACCTGTTTTATGCAGCCCTCTGCTAGGGCATTTTAATGTATTTTTTGTGTGTGTGCCTGCAAACTGAGATAAATGTTGCAAAGGTGTTTACTGGCGCCAGTGGCGACCAGGGACTTAGGGAACTGTTGAAGAGCACAAGCAAATTCTGTAAAATGTAGMAAAGTGGTTGTCGCTGCAGCTTGAACTCGTGACTTAAAGAAGTAGCTTTAAGCAAACTGAAATGAGGAGCTTTAGGGAACTGCCTGTGGCTTTAGGGAGACTGCAGAGTCCGTGTTCCTTATGTGACTCGTGAGAGTGAGCATCAATTTGGGTGTAACTATAGTCCGTCCGAGTCGTGAGATCCTAATGAATAAACCTGTTTTTTAAGAATAGTTAAGGTCTTTTCTTCTTACCCAGGATTTGAAATGCTTGCTTGGCATTGTGTTCGAGCTCGATAATTTTGCACAGTGGCTTCCAGTGCTGCAGACGCTCTGGAAGAGGGACAGCCGGCTCCCGCTTGCTGCCCGGAGCAGCCTGCCCGCTGCCCCGCACCACATGAGACACGAGCTGCCTCGGGACCCTTCTGCTGCCTCAAGGCAGAGCCTCGCTGCCCGCCTAGGCGCCTCTCCTCACGGTTCACTCCACGCCCTGAGCTTCCCGCTGCGGAGCTGTGAGCCGCCAGCCGCTTCCCGCTCCGTGCCGTGAGCCGCTGGCTGCTTCCCACTGCGGAGCCTCCCACAGCCCCCGCGCTCCCTGTCCTTGCGCCTCCCTGCRGGCAATGGAGAGGGTTCCTGCGAGGCCTGGCGGGTTTGCTGCAGCAGCAGTCTGGCAACAGGAGGAAAAGACTTGCTTGCCCAGCAGGGTGCTTTTTATCCTGGAGGGATCCTGAAAGGCTGGGGAAGCAGCAGGTGAGAGCCYGGCTGGCAGCACAGGGTGTGGTTGAAGGGAGAGGGGCTGTGTGTGCACGGTGGGCGCCATGCGTGTCCAGGGGGTGGCTGTGCTTCGTGCAGCTCCGGCCAGCGTGCTGGGTGTCCGGGCGGATCCAGCCCTGCCGCTGGGTGCCCGGAAAGGCCCTGGCGCTGCCACTGGTGCCCGGGGGTCCCTGGGGCTGCCGCTGGCTCCCAGCACTGTTCCAGGCACTGCTGCTTGGCAGCTGCAGGGAAGGCAGCGATGGCCTGGGAGCTTGGGAACCGGCGCATGTTTGCTCAGCCTGGGAGGMACTGGGGGTCCTGGAGATACCAAACTACAGGTAAACGCTGATCCATGGCTGATGGCTATGTATCTATTTTTTGCTAGCGCAGGAAAGCTCATGTTAGCAACAAAAACCATTGACTGAAACCTGTACAATAAAGTGGACTCATGCGTCGTCTGCAGCTGTCTCACAGAGACCGTTTTTCCTTCCTGACCTGCCTCTGCTCCAGCATCATCCCTCCTCCTGGATCACGTCAGCGGGCACGGCGGCGAAAGCCTCATGGGCGAAGGGAAAACACGAAGCCCCAGCCGCAGCTGCAGTCCCCTCAAGGGAGCCGCTCAGCACAAGCAGCGCAACGGAGCCGCAGTGCTCGAAGGGTCAAGCACTCGTGTGTGATGGGCAAAGCAGCGCCGAGGGAGATGAACCCACACAGCAACATTCCTTGACCCGACCATTTTCGTTTTCATCTTTAGTCAGAGCAATTTTTCTTGCATCTTCTCAGACTGTAAGCTCCGAGGGCCGGGAATCYGTAATGTGACTGTGTTCACTGTGGTGCTATCTAAATAAATGACATTCATTTAATGTCTTCAGTTAAAAGAAACCACTTGTGTAGCTCCTGTAATATAACATGGGCGGTTGGTTTTTAGAGAAGACTTAAAAACATATTTGCTTGGTTAGTCCATAAGCAGTAGGACAGAATAGCAGGAACTTGCTGTAAGCCACAGATCACTGTTCCAAGTTGAAGAGTTGTCCGTGGTGTCTGACTAGGTGCCTGCCTTGGTAGGGGGCTTAGAATCGTGTAAAATGATGAGCGCTGCTCTGCAACTCATGGGGAGCWGCGACTGTCATTCGCGCTGCCGCTGCGCTCTGCTGCAGCGAGCCCTGCTCAGCCCGGCTCAACAGGCCGTGCGGTGCCGCCAGCCTCTGCCTGCTGCCCCGCGAGGACAAACGCGCTCTCAGCTGGCACTTTATTCACAGAAAAAGGGTTTTCTTTGTGAAGCTGAATGTGAAGATCTGTCCTCTTAATTCCTCCACCGTTGAGATTTGAGATTTTTTAAAATTTTAGTTGGCAAAGGAAAATCATCAGTAAGAGTTATTAATCATCAATAAAGATTTTAATTTAACTGAGCTCTTCTGGCTCAGTACATATCTGTCTTTACCTTTCTGCAGTGCTTTTAAACACAGCTGAACAGCTGCAATTCAGCGCCCCCGAGAAATGCAGCACTCGTACTTGATACCATTGGCTGTGCTCCACAATCAGTGCTTAGCATCCCCACAGTTAGATCAGAAAGCGAGAGCGAGGAAAAGCTATTTTAAAGCAACTTTTATTAGTAATGCATGAACCAGCGATTGCATTTCGGTACCGTGCAGCACGGAAGCAAGCAGAAGGAAACCCTCTTGCCTTTCTCGGCTTCACCGAGGGAGCCGGCGCGCTGAAGCCGCAGGGAACCTGCAGGCACACGGACGGCGCAGGGCGCGAGGTGCCACGGGCAGTGGGGGCAGTTTGTGCTTTATGCTGCTCATGGCCCAAAACAAATGCAGCTCTTGAGATTAYTTTTTTATTAAGGAGAGGGGGAGGACCACCTTTCATAGCGAAACAGCCCGTTTTATGTATTGCATCTTTGTTTCACTCCCACGTTCTCACGTTATGTAACCACCAGCCTCTTCCAATAAAGACCTGTTGGTTTAACTGGGCCTTGGCTGCTAGCACTGCAGGCTGGGTCATGACAGCATGTTCCGGATGGATGGATGGATGGATGGATGGATGGATGGATGGATGGATGGACGGACAGACAGACGGATGGATGGATGGATGGATGGATGGATGGATGGATGGACGGACGGACGGACGGATGGTGGGTGGGTGCTCCAGCAGTCCCGTTCCTGCTGGGAACGGTGTCAGCGGGGGCCAGGGGTGGGATCTCCGCTCCCTGACACCCGCTGCTCGTCGCTGGCTCGCAGCACGAGGGCAATCCCAGCCCAGCCCGTAAAGGCCGCTGGGCTCCCAGGAAATGCCACGCTCCATAGGACGTCCCTAGGGAACTGCTTGTCCTTTTGCACTTGCAGATGGTTCTGATCAAAAGGGTTACRGACCAAATGGGTCTTTTGCAGCTCTGCTCGTACATTAGGTAGCCTGGCACCTGGATAAAGATGTTTCTAAGCAGGCGGTCTCTCTCTACAGAGAGGTTTATCACCACTTTGCCCAACAGCTGCTCCTCAAGCCCTTCTGCAGAAGCCCCCTGGACTGGACTCAACTGCAGCCCTCAACTCCAGCAGCCCCTTCCRTTACGGCAGGACACAGGGCCTGGTCGACTTCAGCTACTCGGAGGGCCGGTCAGCCAGGCCTTGCTGCTGCCAAACAGACCAACCTGCAGGGACACTGAAAAGTCCTTTAGGGAACCCGCAGTTAAGTGCAAACTACCACAGACATGTTGCTGCCTTCATTAAATGAATATTTTTTAGCTCCAGCCCCTGCTGATCCTCCATGAGTGCCAACACTCTTAAAATTCATCTGCAAATCTTTGCTTAGCAAACTGTATTAACATTTCAACTGTACAGACTTCAGAAACTTTTCATGGTGCTGCTGGTTTTTAAGCCCTTGCTTAATGCTGTCGGGAGCTCGTAGCGCAGAGCACTGCTAACACTGAGCACTCCTCGTGCACCTCTTCCTTTTACCAGCAGCTCCCCAAATCCTTGAAACAGTCACAGCCCCACGGAAGCCTCTGCCTTTGCGGGTGGGAAGGGTGCAGGACAGACAGGCCTGCTGCTGCCTCGAGGTCAGCGGAGCTAGAGGGCCCTGGGACCATCCGGGGATATTTCCAATGCGGAGCCCGTGCGGAGCTGCTGGATGCGGCCTGAAGGCAGCAGTCACGGCGGGCTGAAGCTGGCGCTTTTCGGTTACTGCTCAGTGCTGCAGCCAGCGCCTCAGCGCAGAAGCTGGTCCTGAATTTTCCAGGGAGGAGTGTGGAAGAGAGAAGGGAACACTGTGAGCTGTGATAAAAGGTTTCTCCCTGCCTCTGGTTTGAAGGATGGGGAGGAAGTTTCTGCCAGCGGCTCCCAGAGCGTCTGCCTCCAAGGAGAGGGCTGGATTTGTTTCCAAGGCCTGCAGCGTGCGCACGAAGCTGCGTCCCCGCTCTAYGGAAGCAGCTTTGTGGCTATTCTAACACCGCTCTGACACAGTCCCTTGCCACTTGCAGCCCAGCCAGCGCTCAGGTGTTTGTGATTCCCTCATTTTCCTTAACGCGGCTCCTCAGAAGCGGCAGCCRACTGGTCTTCACAAAACGAGAGAAGCGCGAGAAAGAAGAGGCGAGGATGTCTRCATTCGCTTACACGTAAAAGAATTAACACGGACAAGGGCTGTCATGGAAAGGTGTTTTATTTTTGCCCCGCAGCAACCCCCTGCCCCCGGTGCAGAGGCCGCAGGGGGCGCGGGGACAGGCCAGCCCCCCAAGCAGCGTGGGCACCACGAGCACCTTGTGGCTTCTCCCCACACACGAGCGCAGCCGCCGCGGGCTCCCCGCTGGCAGGGCCGACTCTCCCAGCACCGCGGCGCCCGGGGCCGCTTCTGACTCCTCGCGTCTCTCACGAGGGCCCTACGCAAGTCTCGGTCATGATAACACAGCTAGAAAAATAAAGGATTTTAAAAACTGACGGGCACRTCCTGTCCCACATCGTTTTTGGTGGCAGTTCACTCTAAATGCCTATGGAGCGCCAACGGTCGGGAGGGGCTGGAAGCTTCACTAAAGGTAATGCCAACACACAGATAAATAGGACTCACTTTCTTTTTAAAACGTCATGGAAAAGTCATTTCCCATTGCATGACGGATGGCGGCTTCCTAACCATTCATACATATGTTACAGCTATTTACAAGCCGCTGCCCTCCTCCTCCGAGGCGGCAGCGGGGCCGCTGCGGGCTGCGCTCTGGCTCTGGCCCAAGGCCGTGGCGCTGGGCAGGGCCGGCCCGGCCGCCCGGGGCTCCCCTGCGCGGGCTGCGCGCGGGGCTGGCGCCGCGCAGGGCCGGGCGCTGCGGACACGGAGCGCGGCACGGCGGCAGCACCGCGGCTGGCGGCACGGACGCCCTGCGAGGCCGGCGCAACGGCGTTTTCCGGAGAAATCTGCAGGGGGAAGGAGGGAAGATGGAAAGGGGGGCCTTGTTTTCCTGGTGTGAGCGCTGTGCAGCAGAGCCGGGCCTGGCCTGGGCGCTGCCAGAGCCACCGAAACCGCAGCAGCCCTTCCAGACCGGGACCTGTGCCCTGTGCCCCTCGCCCGCATGTGTCCCCATCTCCCACAGCCTCGTGTCCCTCCCGCTCTCCCGMGCGCCAGCAGGCACAACACGAGCCAAAGGGAGGGCCAGGGCGGCAGGGAGGGAGCGAGCGCCGCCGCCGCCGCTGCTCCTCGCGCCGCTTCAGCCAGGGCCGAACACGCCACCTGAACAAGCRCCGGCGCTGCGAAACCTCGCCCCTTCTGAGAAGGAGTTTAAAGGAAAGTCAGGACGGACGAGTCCCTGGGAAGGCTTAAGGAGACTCCACATGTGCTTTTCCACCTGACTATATGAGCGGCCGCACCGAGGGCTGCAGTGTAACCTGCAAACGGGCTCTGAAGGGGCAGCCTGGAGAAGGAGGCAACGCGCCCGCCATGGGGCTCAGCACGGCCGTGGGGCTGGAGCGGCTGCCCCGGCCCCCCGGGGAACTGTCCCCGCCCTGGGGCCTCCAAACACACAGATATTTGGGCAGGAGCATCCACTCCCATACGCACATATTCCGAATCAAAATAAATAGGCAAATCCAGTCCCTCCTGCTTTGGAGCTGTTCTGAGGTATCTCTCATTACTCTGACATATAGAAAGGTTAATAAATAGATCTGATTTTTTTCCGCTATGTCATTCTATAATACACTGCTATATAGATATTAAATATGCCTCAGGGTATTAAAAATTTTATGAAAAAGTTACAGTAGTTGATTTTCAAGTATTAATAACTTGGCTATGTTAGCTTTTTCTTAAATACGAAAATGATCAAATTATAAACTAAACTCTGACTAGGCCTGAATTAAAAAAAAATATATAAAAAAGTGCAAAAAAAGAATGTGATGTCACTTTACATTGTAACATTATAGGAACACCTAGTTTAGCATTCTCTTGTGAGTGAATTAAACAAGGAAAAGGAGAATAAGAAAAAGAAATAGAGCTCCCAATCTGAGACAGCACTGCCCCAAATTTCAGCAGAAAACTAAATTCTACAGCCAAGTTAGAAACCCCAGAAAAACGGGGTTGCCAGTGGATATGCTGTCGGAAGTTATTATAGCAGTTTTTGTGTCCGGTTATAATACAAATGTACACCGCACCCACCTTTTTTTTTTACCGCATAACCACAAAAGCAACTTTACAGGTATTCAGTTAAAATGAGAACCTCCCTTATTCCCCACCCTCCCCATAACCTGTACAACTCCGTCTAGTACTAAAATTCACGGCCACGAAGCATCGTACATTCAAGATAGGAAGTAAACCAGGAGAGTGTGCTCGGGAGACGGGCGGGAGCTGCGTGGCGAGCGGAGCCCCGCGGGAAGCGCGGAGCGCCGCCACCGGAGCCTCCCGGCCCGGGACGCGGGCGCCGCGCGGGGCTCGGCCCTGAGCTCAGAGCCACTCGGAGTGTCCCAAGGAGGGTCGCTCGGAGCCACGTCGCTGGCCCTCGGCCCTGCCAATATGACTTAGTGTTTGCTACCGTGCTCGCACTCACACCTTGTTACACTGGGTTCTCCTTCAAGCGCATGTTTGAGCTCGTCTCCTGAAAAACGACTCCAAGAAGGGTTAAAAAAGGACTGAAAGCAAGAAAAGGCTTTCCAGTTTCGAAGCACACATACAAAAGAGCAATGATTTCAAACGACTGTTTTTCTTCCAGTGCGAGGAGCTGACCCGTTGCGTGTCGCTCTGTGCAGGTACAAACACAGCACCCTGCACCTCTGGAAACCCTCGGAGCAGGAAATCCGCAGGAGGGAGCTGATGCAAATCAAGCCTGTTAGGTGGAGGGAAGCAACGGAATGGCGATCCAGCGTCAGGGACCTTGCTCGTGGATAGTGACCTCATGAAGCCAAAAGCAAATGAAAGGCACAGGGCTCAGATCTCGTTGATGGTCCGTTCAGACGGGCAGTACTCGGAGGTCCCCGGCGAGGACATGTAGAAAGACTGCGTCTTCCTTTTTAACCTGGCGCGCTTGTTGGCCAGAGAGAGGCTGCGCCGGCTCGAGTTGATGATTTCTGAAATAAACTTCTTGCAGTCCACGCATACCTCCATCGTGCTCCAGTCCTCCATCAGCTCTTTGGGAAACTGTAGCTCTTCATGGGACCTATCCACAGATTTGGACCTTGAGCTCAACCTGAAAGGTGAAAGACCCATCTCATTATTTACCAGCGCATTGCTGGGCCCCAGGCAGACCGGCTAGAAAATGCAGCAGTTTTGACTCAAACCTTGTTTCCTCCTGCCTCAAAAATGACCCAAGGCGACCAAGCAGCTGAGAGGACAGCTGTTAGCTGGTTCAGTAGGATTGCAGGGTGACTAAATGAAGGCAGACGTAAAGTTTAACTTAACCAAACTGATCTTATTAACAAATATATATCAGTGATGTATCTGTCTAATTTTGACCTAATGTCACAGCACAAGTGATTTATGCAGAGAGTTCTGAATAGGAGTATAGGAACTCTACATCCTCTCAATAAAAGTGATCTTTTTTATAAAGTTTCTGGGATTACTGTTGAAAACCATCTGTGTAGATATGGTAGAAAACCAACCTTTGATAGAGTGAAACTGAAAAAATAAAATTCTTGATAGAAGATAAATTTGTGGAAGACATTCAAGTGAACTCCCATTCAGTTAGTGCTTCCAGGATGTGAGAACTATCTCCCTAGGAGTCTAAGTATTCTCTCCTGAGAATACTTAAGAGGTATTTTTAGAGGTACTACAGGAATTCAGTTGTCCTAGTCTCGTGTTAATTTTTCACCTGTAATGTGATAAAGGCTGAAGTCGCACTGCTAATATTGTCCTTCATGAAGGGAAATGGAAGAGAGGTTTGTTTTCAGTCTTCAGAGAGGTTACTGCAAGTATTATAAGTATTAAAAACAGATGGACAGACTCTTCTTAGTGATTTATAACTTGAGAGGAAACGCTTAGGAATCATTTCCAAGGGAGAGGTAGGGCCGCTGGACGCTTCTCACCTSGGCATGCTCCTCAGGGATCGGTGGTGGCTGGTGGAGGGTTTCTCTGGCCTCATGAAGCTTTCTCCTCTCTGCAAGGTTGAAGGTCCCAGTGAGAAGATGGGGAGGGTGGAATATGGCTTTGATGGCAGTCGCATCTGTCATGAGAAGAGCCAAAGGAAGATGTGAAGCATCATTGCCACAGATGGCAGATTTTTAAGACGGGGCAAACCATACATTTATTTACTTACCTTTTTGCAACACTGTGAGCATACAGGCCTGTGTAGGAAAGTGAGAGCATGAATTATCTTACTGAGAAAATTTATATTTAAATCAAGAATAAGAGAAAAATGCTTTCAGGTGTTAGAATCCTGTCCCATCCCATTAAAAAGGAATTGTTATTTTTAAAGCTTCTTGAATATACTTCAGAAGAAAAAAAGAGCTAGAGAATAAAACAGCTAAAACAAAACAGGGAAAATAAAGTAACCCTTTTTTCTCAAAGAGAACATCCCTCGATAAGTGACACAAAAAGATCAGTGATTCCACAAATCTCCACACTCCCACTGTTTAACTTAAAATTTTTCATTTTGTCAGCAAAGGATTCATCCCTTCTCCCCTCACTCCAGTCTACAAAAAGTAATCCAAAACATAATATATTCTTCTGTCTTGAAAAAAATTCCCCAACAATGGGAAAACTTTGTAACTGTTGAGGGAGTCTGAATAAAATCTACCTTACCCTTCCATGAGCATAAAAAAAAAAAAAAAAGAGGATTTCTCTTACTTTTACCAAAGAATTTCAATCTAAGGAAGTAATTCTGCACTCAGGTGGGAACAGGTTTTAGATATACATTTTTGTAACCTCATCTGTAATTACATAAATAAAAGAACAGTAAACACTTTGCAGCAGAACTAYTGGGAGGCTTCTAATGTACAAGTCCCTATATTTCACTCTGAAATGGTACTTAATTATTATCAGATATCAAATACTTACCTCTTACAGAACTGACAAGTGTAAGACCAAGTAAAGAAGGAAAACCTCCTTGTTCGACAGCAAAAGCAGAGCTAAAAGAAGAACAGAGGAGTTCACAATTTTAGAGAGGACAGTCCTGCACTGTGATGAATTCATCTACCTGTAAGATCCCCGCTGTAGCACTCCATCCAGTGCTGCAGCCCCCTCTTCCAAGAGGATATTGAAAGGAATGATCCAGAATTTTATCTTGACATACTTAGAAATACTCTTTTAATTCCTCATCTAATTTAAATAGTTACTTCTTTTTACTCCTCCATCACTGGTGTTTATGGCATTGCCATAGAAAAAAAAAGAGCAGCAAAATAGGAGTAACAGCAACAAGGACAAGTAACCACTAGAACTGAGGAACACAAGAACAAAGGGGCTTAAGTTCAGCCATGGATAAATTTGGGCTGGAAACTGGACTGGTTCCGGAAAAACAACTATCAACCTCCCTTGCTAACATTTGATGATTTTCCTCTAGTCCCATGTTCTTGAAAACCAGAGAAGGTTCAGAAAAAAAATATACTAGCAATCTTACTTAAGTAAAACCCTATTTTAGCGTGAGATGACAAACCCAGTCTGTTTAGTTTATCCAGAGGAGTAACAATGACAACAACATCTACATGAAGCAAAGGCCACGGACCATGAAGAAAGTTTTAATGAAGCACAGGATGATGCACTGGGATCTAAAGACAGGGAGATGAGACTAGACGAATTTGCTTAGAAATAAAAATGAACATTTTAATAGCAGGAGTTAATTAAACAAAGCATCTACTTCCCCTGGAATTTAATAAAACGTCATTATTGAGTTTTATGGACCATGACAAGAYGCAATGGCTGAATGTAATGACTTTTAAGATTCTGATTCCCTCTGCCCTAAAAATATTAAATCTACTAAAAAATCTACACACATTAGACACGCAACCCTGTWGCTAAAATATATTTTAAAGGCAAAACATATTTGTTGATGTTCAAGAAGAACAAGTCAAAAGAGAGGGAAAAGGACACTGCTTCTATTGGTAAATACCAATTACGAGTCTGCAGTTCGCAGAAAAAAAAACATTAGTCATTGTGTTTTCTAACATTAAACCTTCTTCTCGGGTCACATGTTGCCTGACTCCTCTGGAAGGTTCTCATTCCCTCTTTGCTTGATACACAGACCTCTGCACATCACAGCTTTAATTATGAACTAACACATCTTCAGATAGCAGGGTGAAATACTTCTGCTCATTTTGTAATGCAGAAACAAACAAATGAAAAGAACACAATTTACAGACGGAAATCAGTAGATGCAAGTAGCAAAAGCTGTCAGAGACTATATTTAAAAGAGAGCTATATTTAAAAGGGAGTTACTGCTCTTACTGAGGAAAGTTTTCACAGCCAGGAAAAGAAATAGGTCAGTGGGCAATTTACAGAATTACAGAATACTACCGAGATTCTGGTTCCCCAAAAAAATTTGCAAGAAATCAGAGTTGGGGCTTATATTTAGGATTCTTTTGTCTTTCAAGTTCTTGCAGTTCTCTAAAGTGCTTTTAAAGCCCTTCAAAAATGCCACTGCAAAGCTCAAACTGCTGGTTAGAGCAGCACACGCGGCCTGCCGGCTCCTCTGCCTCCGAGACGTGCGACACGGCCACGTCTCAAAGGACCTGCAGATTGAGGAGCAGGTTCTAGATCACTAGATCAGGCTCTAAAAGCTGCAAAATGGAAGCCAGGCATGGACAGAAAAAATACCTTTAAGCAGACACAGCTAGGTTCAGTAAGGTAAGAGKTTTTTTATGGGGTCACACAGAATATAACTGTGTTCTTCCTACTCTAGAAATGGGAAACAAGTCAGGAAGTGGGGAAGAGTCTGTTGATTAGGGGAAAGGAGGGGATCCGCACTGAAAAACCTGCTGCAATTTCCTCCTGCTAGCTGTAATTCTGTTTTGTGGAATAAAAATGCTGAGCAGTAATACTGCAGAAGGCGGGGGACCGAAAACACTCCTGCCAGCGAATGTTCAAACACGCACGCACAGAGCTGCTCGGATTGCTGCAAGCCCCACTGCATTCTTATACAGGATCTAAGCAAACCAGCTGCTTCTACAACAAGTGTCGCCGTGTTCAGCACACACTGCACGGGGGCTGCTCCGCACGTCCCACGCTCAGGACTGCGGACACGGGGRCCGCTCCGGAGGCTCCGCGTGCACCCACATACCTTGCCCTTCTTGAGAGCTGTGTAGACGTCTTTATACTGCTGGTACTTCTCCAGCTCTGCCTTCACCAGCACCTGGCGGATGTGCATGACCTCCTCCACCGTCAGGGCGAGACACTCCACGGGGTAGCAGAACTCCTCCTGGAAGCCAAGGAGATCCTATTACTCGGAGGCCAAAGCTCTTTCTCCCGGCCTCCAACCTGCAACGCCAGCCACCCGGTTAGTGATTCCAGAAATGGGGGGGCCTCCCCTCAGACTGGAAGAGCTTTGGCACGCTCATGGGCATCACGTGAGTGTCCAGCCAGCCCAGGCTGTGAAACTCTGACCTAAACTCATGCTCAGTAAGAGCTTTCTTCTTTTTAACTCCTCCATTCACCCATCACTTGGCCTTTCCCTCTACTTGCTTAGTTTGAAGATCCGTTTTAACCAGTTAACATTCAGGTTCATAGTTTGAAGGGAAAGGGCAATTTGGCACGTGGTACTGATTAGGGTCTCCTGWGTGAAGAGGAGCAATTTCTCTCATACTTTGTGGTGCCCAGAGTGGCCAAGGAAAGTGGTTAGTCGCCCCTTCTAGCACGTGCTTTTATTCAGTGGTACCACACGTTGGTGCTCACATCATCACATAATCCACCAAACTACAGAAACACATTGCGGCCAAGGCAGAAAGGTTCTCCTTTCCACTGCAGGGACCACAACAAGAGCAATTTAAGCTTTCCAGAGAAATCTTCAGATACAAAGCGTGGGAATTGGTTATATAATTCCTCACTATTAATGGCAAAAAAAAAAAAAAAAAGGCCAATTGCAAGACAAGCACTGCTCCCTCTAAAATCCCGTGCGTTTTGTACTGCAGCATGTGGGAGAACGCTGGCTACAGAACTCCCGGCTTTGGTACCACAGAATAAAAGTCATCTCCCCAATTTTAACCCAGCCCTGTAGTTGATTACACAGCTCTAACAGAAAGGCAGAAACCTCAGAGGGAACTCCCAGCACGTCACACTTCGTGAACCTTTTCAGCAGGCCCCGAGGGGCTCCCGTGCTGGGCAGGGATGGGCAGCGCGCGCTGCGTACACCAAGGCCGCGTCTCTTGCAAGCACAAAGGCCTTGCTGCCTGTTTAGAGATCTCCTCTGGAAACTGATGATTTAGGTTAGTTGGGAAATGCTCAATTTGCATGAACTGGGAGTTCCTTTCTGTCTTTCCATTAGATTTCAAAGAAAATCTTTCTACGTTGCAGACCTGGCAAACATTAGCATTTAGGAACCACCACACTTTTAAAAACTGTTGTCTTACCTATCTAGAAAGGGAACACAAAGAAACTTCACTCTGTTTAAAAGTACCCCACAAAAGACTAGAATGAAGTCACTTGGTTAGACTCGCCAAGCTAAAGCTTTGGGGTAGGGACCCTTGCTAGGCCGCTGGAAAGAAAATAAATTGTCAGGAGCAGCTGCCCTCATCTGAGTATGGTGCCGGGCTCCGCAGGCACCGAGAGCCACGGCCTGGAACGGGCAGCTCCCTTGGGCCGGGCTCCGCAGGTGCTGGGAGCCACGGCCTGGAATGGACAGCTCCCTTAGGCCGGGCTCCGCAGGCACTAGGAGCCACGGCCTGGAATGGACAGCTCCCGCGGGCCGGGCTCCGCAGGCACCAGGAGCCACGGCCTGGCAGGGGCAGCTCCCGCGGGCCGGGCTCCACAGGCACCAGGAGCTGCGGCCTGGCAGGGGCAGCTCCCGCGGGCCGGGCTCCGCAGGCACTGGGAGCCGCGGCCTGGCAGGGGCAGCTCCCGCGGGCCGGGCTCCACAGGCACTGGGAGCCGCGGCCTGGCAGGGGCAGCTCCCACGGGCCGGGCTCCGCAGGCACTGGGAGCCGCGGCCTGGCAGGGGCAGCAGCTCCGGGCACCTCCTGCAGCACCCCGGGAAGGTGCCAAGGCCGCGGCGGCCGCAGAGGCCCTCGCTCCTGTGTGGCCCTGGGCGCTCGCGAAGCGGCCGCCACGTCTGCCTGCAGCCAGGGCTGCGAGTCCTTGAGGGAAGGACGGGTTAGGTGGGCACCTCCTTGCCTGGGGGCGCCTGCTCCTTCACCCTGGGGCGCGCGGCCTCAGTGGGCTCTGCTGCGCGGGACACGTCCGCAGGGCAGCGGCTCTGGGGCACCCGCCGCTCGCAGCAAGCACAAGGAGCCRGCCGGCCACGGGGGAGACATAGGAAATGTTCACGTGTTTAAATGCTAATGTTTTAATTCCAGAGTTTACACAAGGACAACAAAATGTTAATGCAACATTAAATAAAAGATAAAAATTATGCTGATTTCAGAAAAACACCTGATTTTTTTTTCTTTCCTTTTCAGAATAGAAGTAAGGACACAAGAAAATCTTTAGGTTTAGCTTTGAGGCATTTAAATGAATCTAAATTAAGCTAAGCACTGACTAAACTTCATTAAACGGTGATGCTGTGGAGTTATTGCTCAAACCTCCAGCAATCATCTGTACCCAGGCTAGGCAGCTCCAAGTGTGAGAACACAGGTTCTCATACAACACAACACATTAAAGACAAATCATGGCTTGAATGGTCTTGATTTTCTGGAATTGTACTCAATATTTATTTTAATATGAAAGATAATTCAGTGTTCTTACTTTTAAAGGAAAAAAAATTATTAAAAAAATACTTTTCTGAAATTTCCATAACCCTCATGAGAATCTCTTCAACACTGACTTTGAAATCCTAATATATATACCATAAGAGCTTAAGGTCTATGTATAGAGCTACTTCTCTTTACTCAGGAAAAACAGGTACTAAGTACTATAAATTCACAGTGTGAAAATGAAGTGCTTTGTAGGTCATTTTCAGCATACACTCACCTAATAAGTCCTTATGACCAACATATTTTCACACTAATATATCCCTTGCAAAACTGCTCATTAGAGGATGACATTGGGCACTCATACGAGCTGCTCAAGTAAAGAGTAAAATACGAACCAGTGCTGGCTTGGCCACCAAACTCTGCAATTCACAATTAGCCCAGCACTCTAAACTCCTCGTGTTTTGCAGACAAAAAATTTCTGAAAAGTAAGCTGGGTAGCTGAACTATAACAGCATACAGGTTTCTCCTGCAACAGGTTTCACACTTCCAATTTTCAGTTGGGACAAGGAGAAAAAAAAAAAAGAAAAATTATCCATACAAGGTAGAGATTAAAGTTTTTTTTTTTTTTTTTTTTTTTTTTTTTTTTTTTTTTTTTTTTTTTTTTGGAACATAGCTATTAATCATTCTACAAGTTCTCATAAGAAAGTATACTGAGGAATGAAACCATATTTAGGTTTCAAGTAAAAAGGTTGCAAATGCCCTTCCATTCTACATGCTATATCTTGTCAGAACCACAAAGGCTTAATCTTTTTAACGTAGTTCATGGATTACAGTAATTCTGCTGGATTATTGCTGCAGGATCTTCATGTGCTGTACCACTGATAATGTTGTGATGTTGCATTTTTAGTTTGCTGTCCTTTCAGAACTGATTTTTTTTCCCCGTGAGGTGATTGAAGACACATAGAAATATCCTACCCACATTGAAATCAACATCAATCAGGTGCAAGGTCCCAGGCTAAGCTTTAATTCTCGCCACAGCTTAGGAAGTGCGCTCCCCTCAGAGGGAACATGCTGGTGAGGGTGATTTCAAAGCCAGCAAAAAGAGGCAAACCTTGGCGGGTTTCCACCTGCTGGCAAAAGCTCTCTCACAGAGATAGTACATAGCCCCTGCCACCCCGCACATGACTGCTTCAACGGGATGAGAGCTGAGCAGAGAAGCTGTTTGCATAGTTGAAAAAAGTGGTCTGAAAGTCATCCTTGGAAATAAACGGGTTATCCTAGGAACCTGAACAATAGATAGGAAGCAGAGAAGCGAACGCTGTGTATAAATGAAACCATTAACTTCAGTCCTTTGGATCAGGAAAATAACGACAACAACCATCACCCATCCTCACAATCCTTATTATTTCAAAAGCAAACAGACCACCAAGGAATGCACACACACGTCCAGGCACGGGGTTCCTCTCAGTGGGTGCACYCCGAGTGAGCGCTCCGGGCCGCATCCCGAGGAGCAGCACGGCGCTGCTGCCTGCGGCGCTCCCGCCCTCCTTCCCGGGATCTCCCAGCTCACATCAAGGGCTGGCCGGCCTCTCAGCCCTTCGGCTTCTCCTCCCCACCTACTTAGCTCCAGTCCCCTCTGCGTGAGGAGGTGCCAGGTGACACCACGGCAGTTAGTTAAGCAAGGCAGGCCAGCGTCTTGCTAGTCCCACTACGAGACTGCAGCCAAGTCCTGCCTGTTTGCAGTGGCCCTGAGGACCACTCAKTGACGAGGCCTCTTTCACCTTGAAGAGAAACTGCAGCCACGGGAGCGGGTGATAAGAAATGAAACTCCATCAATCCTGGAGGAAGGGATGAAGAAGTGTAAAATCAAACAAGAAGCAAATGATATTCTGCACTTGTTTAGAAGTGTTTGCTCAGGGATCTGCGGGGCTATGGAGGCAGTGGCCCCTGGAAGGGGCTGCCACCCGAGCTGCTGCAGCCGGCCCAGCTGTGCCGCGGGCATCAGAAACGGTCTGCTGAGCCTGGAAACGGCAGGCGCTCGGTGGGGCTGCCCGTCACACCTAGAGGGCACTGTTGCCAAGACGGAGAACCGGCTCGCTAGGCAGCAAATAAACCGGGCTCTTCTATGAAAAGGAGCATCATTTCCCTGCTGATTTTCCTTGTTTGTCACTTCCTGGACAAAAGCAAGGTTGGTGACAGCTCTGAA
>NW_020455486.1:28672-82088 GCF_003342845.1 Nothoprocta perdicaria
ATCAAATCTAAACCAAAAATTCCTAGCAAAACCTGTCCCATCTGTTCTAAAACACTAAGCAACATAGCTTGGGAATGCTGCAGATGTCATTCTGCCACATTTGGCTGATTCAGTTAATGACTTTTTTTTTCCCCCTTTCCTTTGATATTTTTTACGAGGGAGAGAAATAATTGAGCACATTTTTTTCTGCAATGGTTTTACTTCACACACAGCTTTCTAGGTCTATGCCAGCAAACAGACTGACAGAAGAAAAACACAAATGTGGTCAGAAAGGTCCTGTTAAAAAAAAAAAAAAAGGTTGAGACACTTAAAATAATGGCCTCATGTATTAGATCTTTAAGCTCCCTAATCTTCTCAAATACACAAGATGGTATCAATGTCAAGACGTTGACATAGCTGGGTACGTAAGTTCAAAATGTGAATGAGGAAATGCCTCAGTGTGACATATAATGCTTTTGTCCCTCCTCCCTTTAAATAACGTGTCTGTGAATGACCATGGACCCTATCAGAAAATAAATCTGGTGCTTCCACACACTGTGAGTGTTGCAGGTGATGACAGAGGAATCCATTTTGTACTGATAACATCTTCAAGCACATGAAGGAGCCCTCCAGCTCAGGTCTTGGGCTCCAGGGTAACATTTGCAGAGAATTCTACTCATACTTGCATTTAGCAACATGCTGCAACCCACCYTTCACCTGGAATAAGAAACTACATTCTAGGTGGAAAGATGTAATAAATGAAAACCACTAGAACCTTGGAGGAAACAAGTTGTGAGAGCATTTGGGGATAATTTTCTTACAGTKGAACTTCACCATTTAATAGGTTTGGATCTGGACCACTGTCTCTTGGGCCAACAAGAACCCTCTTCAAAGCCCATTAATGCTGCTGCACCAAAAGATGGGGCAAATGAATATTGCCTTCCTTTCAAAATGTGAATGTTTTTATTGATTTCTCTGTTCACCAGCACCTCACGGGGCATACTTGGAAACGCTGCTGGTAGGAAAAGAGACAAGGAACACATCCTGCACAAAAGGACAAAGCACTAATCAGTGTGTTGGCATAAACGAACTAGGATTTCATACCCTTTGCCACTTACACTCTGTGGGAAAACAACTCTCAATTAAAGCTAATTGATCAAATGTGCTGCACYTTCTTTTCAAGTAGCAGTACAGTATTTTTGCCTGGATGACTTAACAAAGCAGCGCAGTGGAACCTTGATTGGGATTCTTGAAACAGCTTTCACATGCACAAACATTAAACACACAGGTTCTTAAGGTGGGAAGAAAAGAAGCCATTCCATTCATTCGTTCCATCCATTAATTAAAACATTTCCAACAACTGAAAAACAAAGTAGATCCTGTGCTTTGGAATCATCTCTATTCAAATGGAAATTCAGTTACTTGAGGCATTCTGTTTTGGTAACATTTTGAAATAAAAGCAAGGTATGTGGTCTTACCCACATAGTCCTAATTGCAGTGCAAATGTTTTCTGTACCTGGGATTTTGGATCAATATGCTAGAGAAAAAAAGTTCAAATCTTGATTTCGGAGAGTCCTTAGTAGCCCAGGTTTGGTTGTGAATTGAGGAGTTTTCTCTGCATCAAGTTCTAATCATACTGCAGCCAAGTTTTAATTTTCATTATACTGTTAGCATGCCTCTTTTTCTCTCTCCTACCACCCACTCCACTTACGAGTGATCTGGAGCTCTGCTTTGAAGGTGGTAGGAACTGTCTCACATTGGTTGGTGTTTCCTTTTCAATGGAGTGTCGTCTCTGAGGTGGCTGCCGTCTCTCCGGCTGCGGTGTAGATGATATTGGCAAGAACTTTGGAGGCACTGGAGATTAAACCAGCAGAAATTATTGGTTCTCATAAGAAAGACCAATGGATAACATCCTTCTGTACTTACAACAGCCACCATTTTTTGATATAATTCCTTCTCCTGGTGGCTGAAGTTACGCGTGCACTCGCATGGGCACACAGCATTTTGGGTACAGTTCATTAGATGGATCACATTTTCTAGGCTGAGTGAACAGGAATACATATAAAAACATATACTCACATAGGATGCTACTTCCAATATATATGCTACTTCCAATCACTAGCATGTTTCATTCAGCCTACTGACCTATCCAACTTACTCACCACTGGGCATAGAAAATACAGAACCAGATTACACATTTCAGGAGAAAAGCTTTTCCAGTGAAACACTTTAAAAAAAATAAAATATTGTTACACAGTAACAGCTGCACGAACTGTAACTGAAAGAAAGATTATGGATCCTGTCCTCTTCCCAGGCAGTGCCTTTCTTGCCAGGCACACAGGTGAGTGCTCAGTCTTTCAAACAAGCACATCCACTGCAATGCTGGCAAAGGTGCAAGGAACGAATCTGAGGGTAAAAACCTGTTTCTTGAGCAACAAAGCCTTTCATGAGCACAGCCAAACTACCCCTACACACTAACCTGACTTCCTCTGCAGYTCCACATCAAATTCCAAGACTCCAGCTGTTCTTTTAGACGTGTTGGCCTGATGCTTATGTAAGACTGCCTACAGCTCTGATATAAAGAGATCACAGCCACACTCCTTGGTGCTGTTCATTTCTCTAAATAAGCCTGAAGCTCAGCTATGCCAAGCAGGAACTTTTGCAAACATACATGTAAGGACCTGGTCCATCTCCTTCTTGCCCTGGGCACTGAGGAGCACAAACACAAAACAGCAGATACATTAAAGAACGTTGCCTCACTTCCTCTGCATGAAAACCTTTGGCTCAAAACAACAGAAAATTAAAGTGGGAATATATTTTCTTGTCTAGGCTGACCACTTCCTCTCCTTCTAGCTGGAAGCCAAAGGAATCACAGAGCACATGCAGTGCTGTTAATCAGAGGTATAAACATCTGGCTGCAAAGGAAGCATGCATTTTTTTTTTGATTTTGCTGATAAGGGGTTATTGGAGTTTATACTGCTGTGAAATTGTCTTCACGAGTTAAATGAGCTAATGTCATTGCAGGCCAAAGTTAAGAGCTGATTTTTTTTTTCCAAAAAAACGTGTCAAGAAAATGCATCTTCACATCCCCCTGCAAATTCTAGAAGAARCATGCTCTTTAGTACAAAATATTTTAACAATATTTTTCTAGTTTTAAGACACTTGTTTCTTGTCTCCAGAAGTTTGAAAACTTCTGTTTCACAAGGATATCCCATACTGGACAGAACAGGCTAATGCCTTCTAGCCATTAATCAGACTTGCCATATTCAGCAGGCTCTAAGGCTGCTGAATAAGCTTTGCAGGGTTATTCCAGTAACACTACTCAGCTTGTGCTTTCTGTTTTCATAAAACAGAAGGCAACAGAAGGAGGCATAAAGGCATTTTCATAAAAGAGAAGGCAACAGAAGAAGGGGAAAGCAACCACTCTGCTCTCCTCTAATCAAACTCACTCTTTCTGCTGCTGGTGCCTTCCTGAAAGGGGTCTTCCATCTGGGAGGGGGAAATGCTGCTGCTGCTTGCTGATTTGTGCACTGACTCCTCCTGGATGGAAACAAGAAGAAAAGAAATGTAAGTGCTCAGAGATTTTATTTTTGTCTTATTGCTTCTTATCACACAGAAATCACCATCTATCAAAGACATATTACACCATGAAATCCATCAAAATTCTGCAAGTACTGAGAAAAATGCTGGCTCTAGGCAGCACTGAGTAAATGGAATTTTCTAAGCACAACTCTTTTCAGAAACTGAACAGATAGTATCTGGAGGGAATTCAGTGTATTTAATTATATTCTAAAAGTAGTGTAAAGCAGAAATCCACTGTAACACGTTGCTTCTGCTCATGGTATACAGGACCTTCTAAGGATTGTTAGCTACAAGGGATAAATTAACTTCTTATCTCAGACTAGGAAGGAATCAGCACTTGGGCTTCTTGGGTCTCCAGTGGAGTGAGACCCACCCCTACATACAAGTGACCTGGGTAAAGGGAAATTAATCAGATCTCCACTGCAATGTTCTTTAATCCCTAATCCTGCTGCGTTTCTCCTCCTTCCTTTGGTATCTTAAACCAATCATTTTCTTCATTACCCAAGCATGTTTCATCACAGCAGCCAACAGCAATTCCTGCAAGACGAATGAAAACGAAACTGGCCTGGACTAACAGCTTGCAGCTATTGAAGGWCTTCTGCCACCCAAAGCATCGAATCTCTTGGCTTCAGCCACTAGACACAAGCAAGATGCAGAGCACTGTGGGAGCCTCCCAAAGGAAAGGAGCTGCAGGACAGACTGTGAAGACCAGTTAGCACTAACAGGAGTGCTTTTAACCAAAGGCATTTGCATCCTTTAGGTTGTCAGGTTTAACAGATCAAACCAGGGATCTGCTCTAAAAGCCAGCCAAGAGCTGTGCTCTCTGTCACAGGCTTCTTTACTCACACCACCTGCAAGCAGGAAAACCTCCCCTAACCAAAATACTGCCCTCTTGGGTCAGAGAAAACCTGGGAAGAGAAGCTGACGGGATCACATCAGCAAGCAGGATGCAGCACAGGACAGGTCCTCACAAGGTCCCACCGAGTGCCTAATGCTCTGAAGGAGACTTTTCACTTGGCACAAGTCAAGTTTTGCTGCGTGAAAGATGATTTTTCCATTGTCAAAGTTGCTCAGAAGCTAAAATGAAGAATTACATACTCCTACCCATCAGTTAAGATTTAATCATGTGGCCACACTTCTCCCATCCACAAGTACGAGCGGCGGGTGTTTCAGAGCAGACTTGCAGAGCTGGGGGCTGGCTGGCTCTGGGCACGGTCCACTTGTTCTACTGAGGCCTCTAATTCTGGTGGAACATATCTATTTCTAACCATTATGGTAGAAAATACGACATTTTACAGCCAAGGTTGCATCAACTCAGCATCCCAGACTGTAGACTTCTGTGTAGAGCCAATTAGGCTTTTTCTTTTACTGAGAAAGCTGCAGCTTCAAAGGCATCATCTCAAAGCATGTGAGTGTGCTACTCTGTGATTTTCATCCATAATTACCTACGGCTTCCTTAGGAAGATATATTTTTTATAGCTGTACTAAGAATGGGTATTAGATTTCTCTTAGCCACACGAGGCAAGGTTGGCACGTCCTGCTTCCCTTCCGAAACCACGACTGGCAATGCACAAACAGGCCAAGCAGAGGGTAGAAACTGCTTGTACCACATCCATCCCTGCAAGCAAATGGGCATGGGGTGTGTGAAACCTTTCCCTTCAGCTAGGGGTGCTGGGGTGTAGTCGGCATCGCAGCCCCGGTGAGACAAGAGCAAAGGGGAAGCAGGGGGGAAGCGGCAGCGTCACAGCTTGCTCAGAGGGCTGCAGCCTCTAATTTAGCGCCTAACATAGTCGTAATTTAATTGCCAGTGAGTAACTCTGAATAGGCCAAGTTCMATTCAAATTGCAAGCAGGGGGGTGGCCGGCGTTCATCGGCCAYCAGGATGACACAACATTTCTGTGTGTGTGTTAGGTGCAAGGTGAAAGTCAGAAAATAAACAGGACATTTTGATGGCCTTAAATTTCCTCCAAGGGTTGGTGTCCCATCCTCCTTGCCAGCTTGGAAAATGTCATCCAAACTCCCTCCAGCTTGTTTATTTACATGGCTTTGGCAGTGTGTGTCTGAGCCCCAACCAGTACTTTGCTGGGCATTTTAATCATCTTAACTGCTTCGCTAGCYACTCCTGTTAACTCAGACTAATACAACATCTGCTCTTCGTAGCAGCCCTATGCAGTTGATTTATTTTCAATTTATCTTCTGCAGATGCCCCAAAGCTTTCCCTGTGCAACTCTGCCTATACAGTAGTCTCTAATCGATAATCATTGTCACACAGTTTMTTTCTTCTTCCTTGAAGGATCACTTCACATTTTCCTTCCCCAAATTTCTTTCTATTGATTTCTGCTCATTTTTGCACATCAAAAATCGTGTTGCATTAGCTCTGGGATGCATTGAGCTRCCAGCTGGGAAACGATGAGTTTGAGATCCAACTCCTTCATTGACGGCCCTTCATATCTCTGTCCAGCTTCATTAATATTAAAAAAAAAATCAAAACAAAAAAAACCCCACTTCTTATAGTCATTATCGTAATTTTAAATGCTGCTGAGAGATTTCAGCATGCAAATCTCTTCTCCTTTCAGTCTGGATGCACTAAAGTACGCATCCACACAAGTCACACATAGGGTAAGTCCTAATGCAATAAGGGACACGGCTTTCATCGGTCCCAAAAGCATGCATCAAAAAGATACATTTCTCCCCACATATATTTCTCTGCAGCCCCTTCAGCTCTAAGCTTGGATGCCTCTGTAAGTGCCCTGCAGGGAAACTCATTCCTCCCCATTTACTGGAGTGAAAGAGACAGGGCAGACGGCCTTCCCTGGGCTAAAACCAGCCTTTGTGAATAACCTCTGCTCACGGGTGCTTCCCAGAACACCTATTTAGCTCCCAGAAAGGTCAGTACTCCATTAATAACACTGTCTGTCCAGAAGATACAGTTCATTATTGAGCATGTTACAGTGGTACTTGAAGATCACACAGAAGGTGGCTTTAATGTTAGAGKTTTTTTGTAGCTTTTCTCCTTTTTATATTGTTCTAAAACATTCAGTCTCTGTTTGAAAAGGGATAGATTCCAAGCTGTTTTCCTGTATAAATGGTACTTGGCTGTCCCTACCTGTGAAACACTTGCAGGGTGATATCTCCCAAGCCTCCATCACAAACTGACCCACTGTCATTTGCACTGCACTGCAAGCTCTTTGGCATAGGGTATGTTCTCTATTTAAAGGCTGGCATGGTGAGGCTGGGCTTTCATCTCACCAGCTCTAGTCACAGACCCTGAACATGTGCAACAGGGTGCAAAATATTTGCCTGCATTCCCAAAAGCATCATTAGGTACATATGCATTGCAGATAAATACTGGGCATTTAGAAAAATAAGTAAATACTGGATTTAAGGTCAAATCCATCATCAACCGTCCATAGGTCTGACCTAATACTCTTGAAGATCTGTGGATTGCCAAAATAGCCACACAGATACAGATTATAACCTCCCAAATGATTTCTTAGTCAATCGCCTCAGCAAATCAAGGAATGAGACTCAATTCTAACAAACTGAGATCCAAGCTGTGTCCTGAAGTTTTACCTCTGAGTCCGAGCTGTCAAGTTCAGCCAACGTGGGAGCCTTAAGGAGCCTCTTGCGTTGCACTGTCACCTGCTTGGCACCGTTCTGCTTTCCCTGTGGTGCCAAGCTGCCATTCAGTGCGGAGGCGTCCAGCTTTCTTCCAGCCTCTGGCGTAGATACATCTGGCAAAAGAAATAAAGCAGTTGGTGTTTGGACATTGTACAATCAATCAGTAGCACTATCAGCTTTTTTATTTTACCTTCCCAAACCTTACAGTTGAGGCAGTGCACACAAAAGGAAAAAATTAGTGGGATGGTAGTTATACATGAGCGACTTCAGCTAGTCATGGCTCAGGAAACTACAGGCCATGGCTTGTGGTATGGAAGCAACGTGAAAGAACGAAAGCAGTGGAAAAAGCAGCAGAGCATGATACTAAAAAAAAAGAAACAAGAAAAGAAAAAGAAACAAGAGAGGACCCTCAGCCRAGTTCTGATGAGCTTAAAACACAAYTTCTGTGTTCAAACTGAAAATATTTTTCCTTCGACTTATAGTCTCTAAATAACTATGTGAACTACCAGAAGAAACATAAATGCACAACCATGTCTGTACAAGGGGGTTTCCGGTGAATCTGAAGACTTCACCCTATGGAAATKATGAGTTTTAGCATGGAGTATATCCAGTTATTCCTGTAAGGACAGCGCTATACTTAATCCTTCTGTATAGAGCAACGCAATGAAAATGAGTTAAATAACTAGCATTCATCAAAAATAAGTATAATTTTTAGGTTTGCATGGCAATTTGTATTAAAAATATGTCTGTGATGTCAAATTTTTATGTAACTGAAGAAGCATGAGGCTCCAGTTCTATTTTCACCTACACACRCTTTATGAGGACGAGACTCTGCTGAGTAAATTACTCAGGATTTCTGCCAGTGTGCAGTGAAGCTGCATCTCTGATAACGCCAGCCTGGGGTTTGTAGTGCTTAGCCTAGTCTATGTTTAGCTTAGCTTAAATGAAGTTAATGGCCTGGCTTGGATAATTTAGGAGAGCTTAGACTTTGGTCTGATAAAGCAGTTTTATGCCTGTAAAAGTACAAAGAGCAGTATTCTGATCTGAAGAAAATTATGTTGGAGGGAGAAGGAAGAGAAGTGTTTAATCAGGAGGAAGATCTCCCATTTGCATCTATGCTTAAGCATCTGGTCTTTCTGCAAATGTGTTTTTCTAGCCATGTAATTATATGACTCCCTCCCAGTCTTGTAATAACCTTAAAATACCTGGAGGTAATTTGTTAAGGTAATGAAAGGTTATTACTCTGATTTTATATCTGGTGAGCAGAGGTACAGAGCTGACTTGTACCTTGGGTTACTCGGAGAACTATGACAAGGTAACCATAAACCCAGGTATTCCTGATGTCAACTACGTAAGTAGTTGAGAGCATTACTGAGAATTACTTTGAGAGAATTACATTACTACTTATGTAGTTGCACTGAAAAAAACAGACAAGACACTTGTCACTGCTGCTACAACACAATTTGCATTGGTAAAAGCTGGTTTTGCACAAGGTAGGTAAAAATTAGGACTGYGAAATTACAGTCTAGACAAAGCCTTGGTTGCAACAGTAGGTCTGGTTTACAACATTCTCACTGGACAGCAATCAAGTAGAATGAGTTAAATCAAGAGACATTATRAAGACTCAACTGGGTCACTCTTAAATGCAGTAAACTGAATGGGAGACAGGACAGGAGATATTTTGTAGTTTCCCTGTAAATCACACCTTCATCTGGGATTGTAAGAGAAGGGGATTACATGGGCTCTCGGTGCCAYGGTGACATTCCAGGCCTGTGAATCTGCATCCTGCAGGGTTGTTACTGCATGCGGGTCCTCCCTCTAAAGAGTCGCAATCAAATACTTGGGCTCTCTAAACCTTAGGTCCTACCTTCAAAGGCTTTGCTAATGGACGTCCCGACTAGCGCTAGGGCTTCTGGGCCACGTTTTTCCTTTTTTTTTTAGACAAACGAGTACAGCATGGGTGTCCCTCCACATCAAATGCATTCCTGCTGTAATGACTGCTTGACACAACCCCAGAAAGCAAGAGGAGCAAAATGAAAACCAACCTGCCCCACCTCGCCGTCGCCAGTACCAGTTTTGAGACCTCGTAATTAGGTGGCACGAAGCTGATGGCAGCAGCTCAGGGTTTCCCAAATGCACGGAAGGGGGAAACCTCTGATATGCTCTGATTGCACTTGCCTGCCTAAAGCAGCAGCCCTGGCCACGGGCACTCGACAGGCGAGGGCGGCATCCCTCCTCTCCGAACCTTCCTGCCTGACACCTCGAGTGCCTGACGGCCGGGAGCTCCCGACATGGATCAAAAGTGGTGTTGGACTCACCGGGAGAAAAACTTTGGGAAGATGAACTGCATGGCTCTCCTCACAAAAAATAAAGCTCTTGAGCAAAGCAGGGAAAGGAAAGAGGAAAGGAGCACCAGGCATCTCCCAGCACTGTGATAAGACAACCTGAATATTTAGGACCTATACRTTGTGAATTAGTATTTTTCAAAAGTAAGGTCCCTTCTCTAGAACAAGTTCTGCCCCATGTATGAGTTGTTCAGAAATATTGTTTACAAGTCATTCTGAAATACCAAAGAATCTTTAGGTGAATCTAGAAGTTGACAATTTACTTATTGTATTTGCTTTGAAGGGCTCTTCCAGTAAAAATTTACATTTCTTACTGTTCTTTCCTTAAAAAAAAGAAAAAAAAAAGCGGGGCTAAACTGATTTTATATTTGCAAGCATTGCAACAGTTACCAAAAAAAAAAAAGTAAAACCAGAAAAATACTCCATTTATAAAATCACTTTTGAGCAAGTTTGGGGCTCAATTTATCACTCCTGTACTTACAGTACTGTTACATATAAAAGACATATATATAATATAAAATACATATATATATAAGTTTATATATATATATCAGTTATATTTAATATTGTTAAAATAAATATATATATATAAACAATCCTCTAAGTGCAAGAGTGATAAACTGAACGCAAATAATGCAGGAATAAATGGATTGTCATAATATAAGGAAATAGTGATTCTAGAGATTCAGTAGGTAGATTTCAACAAAAACAACTTGTTCCACAACTAAATCCAGAAATTGTTAACTGACAGTCAGTTAAAAAAAAATTATTTAAGCCATTTTAGTGATGCACTCTGACAGCAGAAACATTACCACGTGGCAAATAAGCACATAGCATCATAAACTCAATAAAACTAATTGCAATAAAAAGGTCAGAAACTACCAATGGACTGATGTTTATAAAAATGACTACCTAAACAAAAAAAAAAAGATGAAGTCATGGGATAATGGGCAAATCTCAGAAAAAAAGGAGCTATATTTACTTTACAAAAAATAGCAGTTTGACCAGCTCTGGTTTCACAGAATATCTGAATATCTCTAGGATGATTCAGCTGATGCCAAAAAAAAGCTTATGCAAGTAAKAGCCTGGAATTAATGTTTTATTAGAGTCAGACTCACTGGAACAGGGCCTTTTCTCCATGTTGCCAGCCAGTGAGTACAACCAACAGTACCTGCAAGTTGGAGGAGTATCTCTGGTTTCTTTGAGATTGTTCTAAAATCGTCGCTAACAACAGGACATGAAACAGAAGGTCTTGGATTTGATTTCACTTGACTACATACCTTTAAAATCATTGTTTAGACCTTTGAGTATTGGCTTTCTGTGAAGAGTCTTAAGAAGGGGAGACTTAAAAAAGAAAATTTAAATTCTTTGCCTTTATTTACAMGCAAGATTATGTCTCTTATGCAACAAGGCACAAGGCTGACCACAGACAAGGTGCAAACTGCAGCAGTCAGGTAACCTGGTTATTTGCCGATGYTACCTGCTAACCCTGGTTATAGGGTTATATCTCCCTCCTTACAAACTCTCATTGACAAATTTTGAAAACAGAATCCTCAGCTTGTTTCTATGTAGCAAATGCACACCTCAACCTTAACATTTTTTCATTTAGTTTACAACAAGAACCAAAAAGGATTTGCAGAATAAGCATAGTTCTATCTCGGTATTTGTTACAATAATACACTGGGGAAGATAATAGGATAAGGAATGGTAACACAGTTGTGTGGTGCCTTTCAGTGGACTCAAGTGTTGAAGTCAGGTATGAGAAACAATAAATCAGGGTAAGTGTTCCCAGGTGTTTGCATCCCATTCATTCCTGCACTGGCTAAACCAGCAATTACTGGGACTTGATGAAGCTCTCCCCTCCCAGTGACTGGAGGCACAGATCCAGTAAACCCAGCAGTCTCATAACTTCACAGGTTTGGGAGCACGAGGAATAATCAACCCTAGATCTTGAGCTTAGAGTTCTTCAGTTTTCTTTTCCTTTTCTTTCCCTCCACAATGTACAGACTGTTTCTGAAACACAAACTTCCAAGCCTCCTGCACACATCACTGGGAGGGGAGAGCTCATGAGTTAGGAGCAAGCAGCCAATCTGAGCCACGCAAGACCCGGTCTGTGGAAGCAAAGCTGCCTCTGAGCAGCTCCTCTGCTAATAGAGGAAGTGCCCCACAACCGCCACGGGCCTCACTGGTATCAGAACAGCTTTCAGATACTCTCATTACATGTGACTACTGCTTGCTGCTTCTCTCCTGCCAGTTGCAAAGGCAGSGTAAGAGCAGGTCCCACACACATTCCCCCTCTTCTCTTGGCAGTGACAAGTATGTGGAGCAATGTGGCAGATCCAGCATCCCACCCTGGTACCAGAGAACACCTCCTCGGCCTCGGCCTGTGCCACCAYAGTGGCACCCAGCCTACGAAGCCCACGAAACGCTGCACCTGCCTCCTGGCACTTAACAGGAGATCCCTGTGGCCTTCAACAGGCCTGTGCTTTTGTGGCAGCAACTCCGTGAAGCAGAGAGCAATGAAAGCAGCAAGAGCACAGATGTGAAAACAGCGACCACAGCACAAAAGCACAACACACCCTCCCCCTTCCCAACTGGAGAAACAGAAACATTGGAAAAGCAGTAACATCCGAAGCAGCTGCTCATCTGCTGCTCATCTGCGCCCCAAGCCATCTAATTCATGTGCGCTGCTCGTCTGCCGTCCCACATCAGCCCCGCTGGGAGCTCCAGCGCCCGGGATTTGCTGCTGGGGACGGCGCACGGGAGCACTCGGCCCCGCGACACAACACGGCTCGCGGAGGAGAAGCGCATGACTTGGGGCGCAGGGAACAGCCACGGTTAGGAGATGGTTGAAGAAAACAGGAAGAGTTCTTCAGTGGTCAGTCAAAAAAGAGAGTTTCGTTCTTGATAGACTGCTCTGAGGCTACTTCTTAAAAAAGAAAAATATTATGGTGATAAGCTAATGGATTTGGGAGGAGATTTTACAAAATATTTTTGGATTTCAACTAATGAGATGGATCAGGATTCTTAAAAATAAGAGGCGAAAGAAGAAGCAAATGGACACATGTATAAGGTTAGACCTGAGCACTTCCTTTCCACTGGTCATTGGCACATTCAGTTTTATACCTTTTACTGTGGTTGGAGGCTATACTTTTAAAAAACTGAAGCTTGTTTATGCTCTTCTCTGATTGCCAGGGGACCCTCCAGCTTTCAGCAGAATAAAACCTGATTCCCTGTACAGATATCACTTGAATCCCAGCAGCCAGCTTTGCAAGAGGCAGTGCGGCTTCCACAGAGGGGCTCGAGGGGGCTTAGCAGCTTGTCCCTGCCGCTGACAGCGAGAGCTGCCCCCCTGCTGCCGCCCCACCGAGCTGCTCAGCAGACAGAGAGCAAGCTTAAATCACAGAAATAATAGCAAAAACCCAACCTGGCAAGAAAAAAAAGTATTTGTTCCCGGGTTCCGTGAGTTTAATGTGGTGAGTGAAGGGGCAGAAGAGGCGGAGAGGAGGAGGGGGAATCGCATGCTTGGAGCGGGGAGCTCGGCCCTCTCCCCTCCCCTCAGGGGCAGGGGGTGAGTTGGGCTYGAAGCCGCGTTCGCAGACCCCTTCTGATCCTGCACTGCACGGGCAGTGTGCTTGATTACACCACGGCAATGCAATAGCTCATACGTGGTCTTTCTCTACCGCAATATGCCAGCATTGCAGCCAAACTCGGCCCTTCTATGGGAAAAGAATGACCAAAGGGGCTGAAAGGGCTCATGGAGAAACAGAGGAGGAAAATTCTCCACAGTCCCACACGACATGGTTTGCAGCCAGAAGGGAGGGGAAGGATGTAGCTGATGTTGCCTCTTCATAGAATGTGAGGCTGAACTTATTCAGAAACTTTTTTTTTTTTTTCAGGAATCACCTAGGGAAAGCACCTGCTTAGACAGAGCAGCCACAATCAGGTGCTAGCTATGAGCTGTCTCCTGCCAGTCCATGTGGGAAGGGAAGGATAAGCTCTCTCCCCAACGGACAAATCTTTGAGGCTAATGTAGAATATTAATATCCTCAGATAAGGAGTCTTTGGGTTTCAGCATCCTGAAAGGAGTCATTGGGTTTCAGCCCAATGTGGGAGGCCTGGATTTACTTTATGACTAGTCAGCAAAACCGTTCCTGCAGTAGAACACAGTTTGTACAGCTCGTACATGGCCAGCTAATGACCCACTAAAAGGAAACTTTAAATTACTTTAAAGTCCCACATGGAATCCTCTGTATCAGCTGAGTTACCAGCAAACTTTAGCCACTTACTTTGCTAAGTGCTAAGGAGTGACTGTTTAACATCTTTTGAGTGAATGTGTTTTATTTTGCAACTCACAAAACATACTGTAACTCCCCTTGGGAGAACTGACAGTTCCTTTCCAAACTGTAGAAAGTTCCTATCAAYGAGAATTCCAGTTCCTATCCAGATTCCAGATAATTCCACATGTGTATTTTATTAAATCTAGGAAAATGGAAGACTTAAAAATGAYGTATTTAGATCTCTTGAGAAATAAAAGACTGCCAAAGACAGTCAAGTCAAAAAGTGACTGACAAAGGTCAGATTAATAAATAATAGCAAATCAGACTTGAATGTGACACTGAGCTCTGCAATCCATTATTGAGTCTGGAGTAGCTCTAGACCATCTTATTTTAGTTATTTATTTAAATAGAATTCCAGCAGTCAATTACAAGTGAAATGTGTTTGATTCCTATCTCTAGGCAGCCTTTTGTGCYAGGGGAAACATGGGTATTAAACAGCAATCTATCTTATGTCTAATTTTCACTGACCATATCTCRGAAGAATCCCTTCAAGTTTCTTTCTTAAATGGGAATTCAACAAACAGATGGAACAAATTTCACAGTAAGCACAAAAACCACGCTAGGTGTCATTGCACCTTTTACCTGACAAGTCAAAACTGTAAGACATGCTAAGTGGCCGCATTGCTGTAAAAAAAAAAAAAAAAAGAAAGAAAAAGAACAAAAGAAAATGATTCAGCTATTAGAAAAAAAAGAGTAACAAAACCAGAAGATCCACTAGACCCACTACGAAACAAAAGATCCACTCCACTAGAGACATTTTGGATTATGTTGCCGAAATCCAAAATGCCAGCCATACTACTGCCTTGCTGTAGCAAAGCTCCTAAGTGTGCAGACTACTGTGGCATAAACRAGGCTTGCAAACACAAGTGTAAAGATATATTGTAACGAACAATTGTAGACCATTTTTTGAATACAGTAAATCAAATACCAAAACATGAGGCAGATATCTTAAAAACAGAGTATTTTCACTGAAGAGCGAGGAGGAGGGCAGGCCAGACAAAGCACTCACAGCAAAGCAAGAGCAAGTAGGAGCAAGCAAGTGAAAGAGCAAAGGGGGCGAGAGAGAGAGAGCTCAAAAGAAAACCCAGAAAGTACAGAGCCACATTTCACACAGGTTTCAGTGACCTGAAATAAAGATTTCTCTTTTCTTTTTTACAGCATAATCTCCAATGATTTTAATTAAACTAATAACAAGAGACACTGAAGTTAAGTCTGCACACCAGTTCCCTTGAACAGGAAGGGGAAAAAAGGCCAAGCACAGTGTGATTTGTATCGACTGCGGTTCKTTTTTTACAAGCTGTCCCCTTCTTAGGGGGACTTAGCCTTCCAAAGAGATCCATTATATTGGCCTTTCCTTTCTAGGTCTCCAAATATTTCACTCCCAGATAAGAAAGCAGTTACATGCTCTTTATTTCCGGAACATTTACATAACCAATAGCTTTGTTCCCCATCAACTTACTAACAGAAGTCTATGCAGGAAAATATCCATGCTGGATCCGGGACAAAGCCCAGGGCAGAGCTGCTGAGCGCAGCTTCCTGTAGGCCGCTGCAGCCCTGGTTCCCAACAAGCACAAACCACTGCTGTGCCCAGGCCACTGATATTTCTAATGGCACGGTGCTTTGGGGGACTAGAGCCCCCAGTCGTTCACAGCCGAGGCCAGAACCTCAAGGCACTAAAGCCGCACRAGCAGCCAAAGGCAGGCACGGGCCGGGGGCGTCAGAACCGGCACCGGCTCCGCTGCACGACCTGCCAGCTCCTAAACATGCATGGGGGTGGCAGAAATACCCCTGCACAAACAGGTGTTTAGAAGGGGCTGCACTGGGACAAGCTTTTGCACATAAGAACAGATTAAGGCAGTGAGAAGCACGTGGCTGATTCAGGAGGGCAAATTTGGGGGTCAGCGCATTCTTTCTGCAGTTCTGTAACACACAACATCAGCCAAAGACAGCAGCTCCAGCAGCTCCAGCAATAACAGCCATCTCTCTGCCCAAACTTAATATAAAGCCAAATGCATTTTAAAACATAGGGTTTTTATTGCATAAGCCTAAGCCCTAATTGAGGGTTGATAAAACATGTGCACGGAACAAAAAGTTTTTTCCAAGCTTCATTAGCTCATCCTGCTTGAATCATAAATCCACGCTTRTAATTACCACGACATGCACCTCAAGGCAGCATTTGACAGTTTATTCTGATGATTTTATCAGGCCACTTGGAAACATAAATTCCAAAGGCCAGGCCTTTGGGAGAGCAGCTTCCAAGATGAAATAGCCCTTCTGAAAGCAGTTTCTCAAGGAAGTTTTTGCTGAAGGGTGCCCGGCCAAAGGTGGGTCGCGGTGCCGACCTGCGCGGCTCCGGGGGCGGCCGCTTGCTTCCGACCGCTCTCCTTCCCGTGTGAGCCCGGGAGCTGGGACGATCTCACCTGGGGACACGTGGAATGAGGGACCTTCCCCTCGGCACATTTCACTCTGGGGCCTGTTTTTCCCTTTCACTGTCAGCAGCTCTGCCTGTCCAGATGGTGCAAGTATCCCGCGCTGGGCCTCTGCTTAAGATTTATAATCCTTAAACCTCATTACTTTACGTTTCATTATGCCAAATTACACTCAATGCTCTTCTACACTGTAAGGCAGATCTGTTTGTATCATACCATATCACCCTAAATGTCACTAGCATTCCCAATTGCTCCAGCTCCAATTGATTCCAAAGGCRTTTTACCCTAAAATAAATTTTGGACAAAGAAAACTGTATATTTCTTTCAATATGAAAAAGAAAAAAAAACATATTTTAAGGTATGAAATAATTATCAGGGGCCTTGCAAGATCTTCACTCTTTTTAATTCTTCTCCATGACAAAAGCAAATAAGTATTTATATGACTCCACATAAAAAAAAGACCTTCMGCACTAGAAATTTGGAGATCTGTACATTGCTTTTAACATATGCCATAATATGACATTCAATCCACATAATTAGCTGTCCTAATGGAGAATTAGCACATTGCTAAAACTTAAGCCCCAGCTTACTTTTACAAAAGAGGGAGAATTGGTGGGAAGTCAGACCTCCCTTATCAGAGGTCTATGTGAGGTAATTGGTCCAGGAAATCCTAACCAATGATGCTCTAAAATTTAGGCCTGTTTTTGGAAGCTGTTTGCCAAGTAGGTCTGATGTCATTTACTATGTCATTTAGAAATGGTAAAGAGCTATTGGGTCAATTTTACCGCACCTGATAGTGCAGGGTAGTTCCTAGATGCAGAATAGAATRTATTTATTTAAGCTGAATCTTTGAAAGGGAAGCAGGTTTTCCACATTTATAAGCTTCCTATGTTTGGAAAAATGTTTGGGGCTTCTAGTTGATGCAGCAATTGAATCCACAAAATTGAATCCAAAACAAAAGTGGCAAGGCCCAAAGCAACAATATTCCAAATATTATGCTTTTAAAACTGCATTGCAAGCACTCGCAAAACGAGACAACCAAACAAGCCTCATGAGACTGTTTTTTTCTGGAGACAAAGAGCTGTACAAGCCCACCTGAATCAGGCACACGTGGCAGGCACAAACTATTTTGCAAAAAACAACAACACATGGGTTATTTCATGCTTTTCCAGCTATAAGATGCGATTTTTGCTCTTCAAAAATCCAGTTAGTTCGTTTTATCTAGTAGAGATACTCTTTAAGAGSATAAAAATGTAAGTCACAATAGAAGGCTGTATTTGTCATGCTTTTCTCACCAAAACCACTGAATGCAAAATTAGTGACTGAAGAGTGTAAGTTGTATAATTTTAKAGTGGGTTGTTACGTGTACACTGCAGAAATGAACTTCTTTGCAATATACATCTTAATTATTTGCCCACTGCAAGTATATATGCTCCGTATATGCTCTGAAACAAAGATTTATGTTCAAAATAGAAAAAAATAAAAATAAAAAAATTAAAAAAGAAAGGGAGGAAATCGATGAGGCTGGCAACAGGAAATAAAGTAAAATTAATTAGAAATGGATCTATAAAGGATACTTACAGATATGTAAGGAATACTGCATTAGGGAGAGGCAATACCCATTCCAGTCCGAGCAAATCTAACATTAGCTGCCGTGTCCAACAAGTAATATAATGTCATTAAGGTTATCTAATGCTGACATCAGAAACACGAAGGGACCCAGTTGAACCATACAGCATCTTATTCTAAAAAATAAGCTAGCACAGAGATTGCGCAACTCTAGCAAAGCCTGCGGGCTCCTTCATCCTCTGAAGGGACGGGAACAAGTTTATCTTCAGGGACATCTGCAGAGCCACTGCTACTACGGCTGCCTCTTCCGCGGGGCAGCTCTGCGGCTGCTGTTGGCGAAGGCTCCGGCTCCGGCTCCGGCTCCGGCTCCGGCTCCATCCCGGTACTCACCCAGGCGGCTCCGCCTCATCTCATCAGGCGAGACGGGGCGCAGCTTCCGCTCCGCCTTGATCTCCTCCAGGATGCGCTCGTGAAGGCTGCGCGGCCGCGGCGGCGTCGGCTTCAGTTTCCTTGCAGAGGCCTTGGGACACAAAGGYCATCAGATGTGAATATATGATGAATATGATCATATTAAATATATATCTTTTTAAAAAAAGAKAATGTCATAATACGATTTCACACGCACACAAATGAAAAAATCAGAGAGCACTGGAAAGAGAACATTGTATTTTTCCCTAATTATTCATGATTTCACTGAAATGAAGAGTTGCTGGTAATAAGAGCTATTACCTGGTAGGGGCAAGATATGACACTTCATGCTTTAATGGACTATATATTAGGCTTGTATATATGCAAGACAAGGAATGGCTGAGGTTGGAAGGGACCTCTAGAGRTCATCTCGTCCAACCCCCCTGCTCCAGCAGGGACACCCAGAGCACAGGCCACAGGGCGGCATCCAGGTGGGTTTGGAAGATCTCCAGAGAAGGAGACTCCACAGTGTCCCCGGGCAGCCTGTGCCAGGGCTCTGTCACCCTCACAGGAAAGAAGTTCTTCCTCATGTGGAGATGGAACTGCCTGTGTTTCAACTTACACCCATTGCCCCTTGTCCTGGTGTCACTGGCCACCACCAAGAAGAGTTTGGCCCCATCTTCTTTACATGCTCCAATCAGGTATTTATAGTCAAGGTATTTAAAATCAAGGCAACTTAATATGACACAAAAACTACTATAATGTTAGACCATGATGAATAGCCTCCATTCTACCACTTCCCTCTTGCATCCCTGTGTTTTGACATCTCATGAAGCCTCTCCTTCATTTGTCCAATTTTAGGCATTTTCTAGCAAGAGATGTGCATAGCTTGGTTATTATGAATGAAATGAGCTGGTAATGGTTATATATTTATAGGTTCACCAGGCATTCTTCAGAATATTTAAAATATCTCCTGGACACATATATGCTTTAAATCCCTCCACATTTTCATAGAGACAGAAGGGTACTGGATTACATACAGGATTTAATGGAGGTCGTGATCGGATGAAATCCAGGATTATTTCATGTGCGCTCTTTTTTAATCGAGGTGGAATGTCACCATTGACCTGGAAAGCAGAGAGGGAAACAACGTATTTCTGCATTTTACATTGGTGTTCCTGGAGACGATGAGATCAAGCGAAAACTCGGAGCATCCCTGACAGAGCCTGCAGGCTTCTGACACTGGCACCAAATATGAAAATCAACAGCCCTGCACAGTGCYGCGACCCATTTCCAGAGCACAGGCAAGCTAAGACGTAGCTAAGAACTTTTTCAGCTCTGCAGATTGCTACAGAATAAACTACAACTGCAGCAGTGTTAATTAGCAGTACTTACGGATCCTGAAATGAGGGGATTAAATATCAAAGCTGCAGCTGTGTCTACAGGAAAACACTGACAAAGCTGGCACCTCGCTTGGGGAAAGGGTGCCAACCACCCAGTTTTTAAGAACAAATATTTGAACTTTTCCTCCATCTTGACAACACTGTCAACCGCTACACAGTCTCTAATATTCTGTTCCTAGGTTCTGAGAGAATATAGGTATTCTTTAGGACCCAAATTTCATTGATCTTCTTGCCCTTGCATGGAAATCCCAGCTGAAAGAAAAAGCACCTCTCTGGTGTCACAGCTATCTCATATACATAAATATATATACTTATATGAAGGTCACTGGAAAGGCAATGAAAGAACAGGATGAGAGAAGACTAAAGAGAACACCTGACAGGAAGCCATCAGCAGTTCACTCTGCGTACAGGAGGCGGAACAGAAAACCGGGAGCTTTCCTATCATCCGAGCCATTACACACTGCAAACTGCGGAGACAAACGCAGGGATTTGCCTCCGTGGCACAGCACCGAGGAGGCCTCAGCGTGACTGCTGTGCTGCTGCCGCGGGGACCCTGAGGGATGGGGTGCAGCCCACGGGGGACCATGAGGCCACTCGAGCTCCCCAAGCGGCAGCAGCGCCGGGTAAGCCGGGCCCCGGCATGTCCCGCCTTGCAGGGGCGCCCTCCTCGGCAGCGCGGGAGAGCCCCGTCCAACAGCGGCTCCGGCCCCGACGGGGGCTCGGGCGCGGGGCCCCGCTCGCGGACACTGCCCTGCTTCCCTGGGAGCTTTTGGGAGGGCTCTGAGCCCAGGCACGGCCCCAATCCTAGTGCCTCCCTGCCGTCGCCTTAGCTTCCCTAGGGAAAACTTCACGCAGTTCTGCACGCACAAGCTGTGGGTCTGTGTGGCACGCGCTCACGGTAGTATGGAAAGGTTAAAACTGAAAAGATTTATATTAAGTGGTGACCCAACCTTTTACCATGAGCACCACATTATTTTAAGTGATGGGATTGATTTCTTCTTTCTAAAGACTTAGCAATCTTCCGAGACCCACCCGACTGGCGACTGGTATGGTTAGTAATGAAAGGAGAAGTCTCCCTTGCCCCGGTCAGTGCTCGTCAGATGCCAGGGTTGATAGCTGAACTTGAGCATTATTAGCATGAGAACAGCTGTTCTGTAAAGCGATAAGCTCAGCTCCGGCCTTGGGGAACAACTCTTTGCATCACAATATGAAATAAATAATACATGGCTCTGAGCCCGGCCCCTCCGGGCACGCGATGCGCTGACTTAGTGCCACCAGGCTCTCATTAGCAGCAGCATTCCCGTTTGATGGGAGCAGCAGCACAGGGTTTTCCTAGGGAATTGCCACGGGATGTGTGGGGCGCGGGTGRCAACGCAGGAGGATCCTGGCAGGGCACAACGTGGGGCGGCCCGCCGGGCTGCGCGCCCTGTGCCCCTTTGCGCTCCCTGAGCAGCAGCTTCATGTGCAGCCTTTAATTTTGATTAATGGATTAATTAAAATTCATGGCGTTCAATTAAGGCCTAAGTCAGAGAGGTATTGTACAAAGCAGGCATGATATGTGCAGTTCGGAAAAATACCTCCCCTCCCAATTGTCGTTTTCTTCTCATATAAGATTTGCTCCAATTTCAAATCAATATTTAAAATAAATATCTCAAAACACTCTAAAAACTATTCTGAATCATCACGTGCATTAAATAGGCTTTTCTATGGCAATGTGCATTAAAAATAGTTATGTGGGAAAAAGCACAGCCAATTATTATAAAGTCACAGGGAAATTTAGAGGTCTAATCAGGCAAAGTGTGGAAAAATTACCATGTAATAATGCACTGGCCTTCCACCCACTACCTTCAAATTTTATTTTTTATATATGGACTTGTAATTAAAAAGCTAACTTCAATTGGCATTTAGCAGGATTTAAACAAAGCCTAAAGTTGGCAATGGTGCATAGAGGGTACCTGACAGCCATGCACTGATGAAGCAGGGCAAGAGTTACGAAGCTCCCGTTCTGTAAGTACTGTTCAAAACATACAGTGAACGACTGCAAAAGTGGGTGGGTGGTGGAAAAGAGAGCCCCTATGAATTAATAATGAATTAATAATGAAGTCAAAGTAGAATTAAAAGCTGTAGCTTAATGCATATGCCTGAAGAAAAAAATAAAGCTGCAAGAAGATAATGTTAATTCTTCCATTGCCCAATTGCTGACTGTTAACTGTGGCAACATGAACATTTTTAACCCTTTGAGAGGGACTCTATAAGTGAAAAAATCTACCCAAACTATTCAAGAAAACATTCAAATATTACAAAAAGTCAGAATTAAAGTTATCTTGTTCCTATCCCAAACATTAAAACGATGACACTTGCTTAAGAGGGACACCGAGATGACAAATTTGAAATTACTGTATGAAATTATATATGTACTGAAATAGAAGTGCAGAAGTCACCGAAACTAATGAAATCAGCTACTTATAAAAAGCCCTGAATTTGACATCTCCAAAACATGTGAAATATTTGCACTATGCCAGCAGACTAGTGAGAACACACAGTTCCAGCCATTGGTGTCTTTTTAGCTCAACGCTCCTCTTAGTCTGAAACACCAAAATAGCTCCTAAGCAAAACACCTTATCTGAGCATCTGCTCCTCTCTTCATTTCTACTAAGAGTCTTCATCAGACAGGAAGAAATCAAGCTATTTGTTTAAATGCAGCATTACAGTCCTAAAAAGAGGAGTGAAGAGTATATGTTGTGTGTTATTTACTTAAAAATGATCTATCCCTGGTTATCATTAACAGTACCATTCTCAGTATCTTCCACAAGCTTCTGTAAAGCACCTGTAAGGTTTAAAACAAAAACTGGTTCTCATAACAACTCTGCCAAACATCTGCTTTGATTGATAGCCAGAAGCATAATCCATCCTTCCGCGGCTGCGTTAGATTTCAGACTGAGGGTTCTTGTCCTCTCCTCCCCTCCGGTTCCTCACACGGTGAAGGCTTTCTCTGGTGGGAATACACACATGAGGCTTTGACCCCTGACAGGCGGCTAAGGGGCTCTGTGTTTATGCGGCCTCGCTACAGCTGTAATTATCTGCGAATCCCTCAGGCTCCACACGTTTCACACCGACCTGCACGCTCATTATTGCACATTTTGAGCATTCCTCAAGGCGACCCTGCAGCAGAATGGCAGGCACAGGACGGAAAGTTCCTAACAACAAAGAAGTTATTTTGCTAACATAATATCACTAGCAGGTGTGTGAGATGAGGGCCGCAGCAGCGGCGCAGGCCGCGCGGGGGGCAGCGCACCGGCAGCGCCCTGTACCCCAACGCCGGTTGGTGCCCAAAGGTTACGGGGGACAACCTGCCCCGGGACCGCAGCGCGGGACAAACCAGCTGCTTGTGGGCATGTCGTACACACCAAGAGCCTGGCGGTGTTAAGTCGGCTCTAGAAAATTGAAGACTTGAAAGCAAAATGCTTCACACTGGTAACTCCTTGCAAATTCCCAACAGACCATCCAACCTCAACAACTGTTTTCCAGGGCTGACGGCTTTCCTTTTCTTCACAATATCCATGTTATGCCACAGCAGCACTTTGCCCTTTTAAATAATTTATCTCCCTAAAATTACATTGAAATTCAACATAAATGTTTCCCTAAATAACAAAAGCCTAAGAAAAGCCTCAGTGCATAGCATGACAGCACTGTTGGTTTGAACGTTGAAGTTATCATCAAGCCAACACAAATCATTTGTTCAAAGCACAGGAAATGTAGGAAGTCTTTTGCAATTTTTAAATGCCTGCCATATGGAAAACAGAATGCATAACATTTGTTGGTTTCACTTTTTTTTCCTCCCTCTATATACTACCTACATCTAAGACACAGTATAAAAGCCACGAACATGACTCATGATCCGAAATCATAATTCCAAGGTGCTCAGAAAAGAAGATAAAAAGGAAGACGAGGGAAAAAAAAGCTTTTCAGATTTGACAGAATCTAGTGGTTTTTTTGACTTACCATAACCTTCCTTAAGGTATAGCGTTTGGATCTGATGTCATCCATCAGCATTTCGTAGGGTGTGAGCTGATACTCTATTGGGAGGGGGTTGTACTGACGCTCTTGAACTTTTTTAAGTTTGACCCCATTCCGTAAATCTCGCATCACTTGTACCCAAAAACGAGCCTGAAGAACCAAGACAGAAAAGAATTATTTAACATCTTACTCTTGAAAATCAAATCAAACCGAAGTTGCTCGTTCCATTTCAGGACATTATCACATCAAATAGATAGAGCTGTATTATTTTCTTTCTAACATGTTAAAAGAGGTAGAAAAAAAGCGGATATTTCAAGCAAAACTCATCTTATTGGTGATTATTTTATATAAGGTTATTTTTAGTCCTCAGGTGCATAATGAAACTTGGTTCTACCCAGTAGAGCTGAGGTCTTACTTCAAGGGATTCAAGGGATATCCAGAGCTAAAATAATACAGAAAAAGGACTTGGAAACTCTCATATATCTTGAGATTTCAACTACATAGCACTCATGTCAACAAAGTTTGTAGACTTAAAGCTAGTACTATGTTATTTAAAACTATGAGTCGGGAAATGCTTGAATTCTAATTTTTGTTTCCCTTATGTGCAGAACTGTCCTGCAGAACCTTCCAGTAGTTCTTCCTCAAATAGAAATATTGGGATGGTCCCCAAATTCCAAGGTTTAAAGATATCCTATCGGTACTCTGTTCCTTTTTGAACATCGGTACTCTGTTTCTCATGGGCCTGTAAGAGTCCCATGTCCCGTGCCCTAATTTCTCCCCGCTCTATGTTTTTTGGCAGTAAGAAAGTGTAGAGAGGAAGAACTGCTGGAGAGAACACAGCAGATTGAAATCAAGTCCTGTTAAGAAGCTCATAATGTTCCTCTGTGCACTGGCCAGAACAGTAGCTAGAAAATGCTACAAGGTATTTTCTCTTAAGAGTTCCTCTCTAACATTTTAATTTTATCATCCTAGAAACTCACAGCTGATGGCTCTTTTGGCCGCCACTTCGAAGGGCAAGCAATACAACCTCTTACAAAATGTCCAACTTCTCAAAATACATAAAGCATCCCCATGAAAGCTTAATCAAAAGCAAAAACATAATAGTGATCAGCTTGGATACTTGCACTCCTTTTCCTGCCTGTGAAGGAGTGTTTAATTCTGTTTGTTCCTATCTTGTCGTGACTTATTTCTATTTCATATGAAAAACAAAAAAACAAAGACCAATCAAACGAAAAAAAAACAGACACTGATTTCATCATAACACTAATGATGCTGGGAAAGCAATGTAAGGAAAAATAAACAATAACAATTCAAGTATTTTCTTACCCAGTCAGCATTTTTTAAGTCATCAAGATCTGTGCTGGACTCATCACTTGCTTCTTTGTCCATTTCTTGAATCTTCTTCAGATTCTGCCAACAAAAAGAAAATTAGTCAATAAACTGAATGCTAGCGTTACTCTAAAGTAAAATGCAAGCTTACTTTTTGACATCTTTTGAAATATGTCACTTGGGTATTCTGATGAACATCTTATGACTTGAATCATAAATACTGTAATGGTAATAAGTGTATTTTGAAATCCCCTGTGAATATATTTTTCATAACTGAAAAGTAGACCTTAAATGCTGGAGAAAAAGTTTTGCATATGAACCCAGCTCAATAGCATATCAGAGGAAAAACTACATTCAGAAATCTTAAGATGCCTAAAATTGGACTATCCACAGGAAAGAAAAAAAACCTGCAGTCTAAGAGGTTACAACGAAAGTTTACTAACTTGAAAGGAAACTTTCATAACAAAATTACTGTCAGTAGCCAAAAGCGAGACAGCTCAGTTTTGTAAATGAAGAAAATCCCACAAAGTTAGTCATGAGGAGAAATAAATCATGAGAAATCCTTTCAACAGAATAGTGGCAGACACCATTTATAACAAAATTAAGGAGCTTCTGTGACATGGTTATAGACTTCTGAATATGAGTAAATAACTGCAAAGCAGGGAATAAAAATAGATCTTTCAAAGGTAACAATTTCTATTTGTGAATAAGAGCTGATGCAAATATGAAAAAGACTGCATATGAAAGGGCAAAACAAAAGCTTTCATAATAACAAGCAATTGAAAAATGATTGCAAGTTACAGTAGGCCAAAGAAGAGGTAATAGTTATACAAATGCAAGTAACATACAAAAGTCATGGTGGAACTACAGAAATGATCTTAGGCACAAAAAATGCATATTCAAATGTTCTTTTTTGTTTTACTTCTAAATTAAAATGTTCTGGAATCAGCACATAAGCAAATTCTCAACATTCCATTTTTTTCAGGGAGTCTTCTAGGAAATCTTTCCTTTAACATGGTATAGCTTGATCTTTATTGTAATTATTTACTCATGCATTGAACATGGATAGGCATCTCTTCTGCTTACTTCTTGAGCTTATGTCAGGAGGCTAAACCAGCAGCTCAAAGATAATACAGAAGATTTATGTATTTACCACAGAAATATTTTTCTCACTTTTGGGTCCCACATACTCTATTATTCTAATGGAAGTAGACAGAAAGCCTCAGTTTAGCTTTGGAGCTTCCTGGAACACTTAAGATGTAAGCACATTTGGCAAAATGCTTTTTCCCGCAAGCAGTACCGAAATGGCCAACGTTTGAAACGGCAGCTCTGAAAAATCCACTCACCAAACAGGACAAGCATTTGCTCAACCTGCTTACCGGGACAGCACGTGAGAGTCACCCACCACAAAGGTTTGGGAAAGGGAACAGATGGATTATCTATTGTTGTGTTTAAGTAAGTAGTGCATTTACTGTCAGGTCAGAAAAGAAACACCACTGTTGCCCTTTAAAAAATAATATAGAATTTATGGAAAGATTCTGGAAAACCCATAAATCACCTATCCTACAAAAGCAAGTATGTCATCTCTCAATGTGGCAACTTTTTAGCATAATTTCCAGTATTGTCACAAGATACCCAACGAGGAAAAACTGTCTGTATTGAAACTCATGCTGGTTCTGTTGCTGTGGTCAGCAGTAGCCTAATACCTACTTCTGTCATCCCTTTTCTAAAGAAAGAAAGAAAGAAAAAAAGAAAAAGAAAAACAGAAAGAACAAGAAACATTAAGGTCTCATTTACACATATTTTGCCCTCAGGGTTTCTTATTTTCTGTATCACACTGGCACTTGCAGTAACCATTTCAACGATGGTTTCTGTGACCTGTTAATGATCTGCTTTCTCTCATGCTGCCATAATTGATTTTGTTAATAATCTACAACACATAAAATTATCCTCTCTTACCCCTTCCTCTTCCTACCCAAAAAGCTAACTCTGCCAAACGAGCTGACAACTCTCAGTTTGCTACTCCTTTCCCGACTGGAAGACACCCCTTCCTTGCTGCAAAACGAACGTGTTGCAGCTGCGTGCCCTTCACCGTGAGTGYGCCAGGCGGCCTGCAGCGACGACCTGTCCCAGCAGCCCTGTTCCTCACATGCAGTTTGCTGGGCTGCTCGCTGCCTCCAGGCCTTAGGAGCAACATAAACACTCCACGTAGCTAAAAAGATCACAGCCTGTTTTTCTTAACGGCAGAAAATCAGAAAAGGGGCAAAAATGTGGAGAGATGCAAGGTTTTTCCAAGTAAAGTGCTACGCCTACCAGCCAAAGGGGACCAGTTCCTGGGTATCCGCACACCCCAGGCTTCGCTCCCCATGGTGCAGGTACTGGGGAGCACTAGAATGGAAATTGGTTTGCCTCTCCTATGAGAGTTAGGAGCCTTTGGAAAATTGGAGGGAAAGGGGAAATTGAAAGTATTGTGTCCTTGCAGCCATCTGCTACGAAGTTTTCTTTAGCTCTCCTTCCCCTGTCAGATGCTGCTTCAAAGCATGGTGATGGATGATTATGTAAAATCTTCTAGACTAAGTGAAATATTCTCATTTCCCTCCACCATCCTTAGCTGCTCTCAGTGGGTTTTGGAATCTGTTTCAATGGCAATTTATAGAAACCAAAATATTTACAAAACAAGTGACGTTTAGACAATAGTTTGTCAGAACTTAATTGTGATCCAAAAAAATCTATGAGCAACCTCAGCTGCTGTGTCCATTTGTACTTACCCTTGGGAGAATGGATTAAGAAAAGCTATTAAAGTATAATAAATACACAGTTTAAGTGGGTTTCTATTTCAGAAAGGAAAAACGCCTTAAAAGGATTTTTCTATATGACCCTAGAACCACAAACCCATACCACAAATCTGATTCATGTACTACAGCCTGGGCATGTATTCAGGAACTAAATGGTCAGATTTGCAGGATGTCAGCGTTCAGCGATCAGCTGTTCTTTTTTTTAGAGCATGTGGCCAATTTTAAAACCAAATTTTGCAACTAGCACAGGGGACAAGAGAAACACAGAATTTCTCTGCGTTTATTCTAGCACTATTTAAAGCAGTCAATTAATTTGCTGTTGCTAAGTGGCCCACATTTGCAGCCTGCTCTGCAGTGCCGGTGACAGATGGAAGGTTATGTAAGACACTTGTCAGCACAACGTCAAGGCTTCACTTCAACAACATGCTCCCTAAAACGAAACATCTTAACGAACATGGACTTCTCAGGAACCTACATCTTGACTCAGTCTTTTACCAATTTAAAAACATCATCTATTGCAATTTCCGGTTTATATTTTTAATTCTGAGCAATATTTTACAGACACAAATACTTCTTACACTGCTACCTAGCAAACAGCAGTCTCGCACRTTTGATCTCAGTTTCGAAATATATGACCTACATATCACAGAAAAACTGCTATTCTGTGTTCAGCTCTCTATCTCAGACTTGAAATCTATGGGCTTGGCCAGCAGCATTACTCCCGTTTCTTGAAGCTGCCCCATGTAACTCAAAGAAGAGGTGTTGAAAGGAGTATGATTGGTAGAACAGTCCTGAAAACCTCTCCATAKGTGAGAAGAAGAGCTTTCTGTCTTTACTAAAAAGGCTGCAATGGCTCCTAAACTGATGGAGCAAAGAAATCATGATGGAATTGCAAGGTTGATGACAACTCAGCTGCAAGGCTGGATCAAGCAAGTCACAGATCTGGAAGTATGAGGAGAAGGGTCTGGGAACTCGCATGTTTTTCGGGTAGTACTTTCTGAATGCCCAAGCAGCAAGGTTTTCTGACAGTTTTTACAGTCACCTGGCTAATGACCAAATTTCTGGAATAAGTGACTCATTAACAAGAAATACATTAAAAGGTTACTTGGGTACCTATTAACTAATTACTTCTATTACTGTATTTTATGCAAACAATACATATATGTATAAAGCATATATACAAAAACACAAGAGGAATTTCATTTCTACTCATTACCTTCACTAGAATCTGCATCTTTTCCTTTTTCATACATGTCAGGTTGAAATCTAACCAGGCAGACTGACAGAATTAAGTTTTTACATTAGATAGAAAAGAAATAAAAGAGGACATGATTTAAAAAATAAATTGGGAGCTTTACACGTACCCTGCCAAGAACTTTGGTTAATTTAAAGGCCTATTGTGGATAATGAAACTTTGGACAAGTTCTTGAAGAACACAGACTTATGCTGCAAGCAAAGATGTACATGATTATAAAAAATTACTAAGTTTTAATTAATTTGTTAATCTGGCTGCTTTAGGGTGTAAGCCAATCTCATGGTTGCACTTGCTGCCACTCGTGAGCAACAACAATGGCTATTTGCAGATACGTCACACAAGGAGCGTCGCTTTGTCTCACGGCCATCACTTATTTGAGCCCGCCGTTCTGCTCTGACGGGGTGCAAAACAAAGGCGAGCGATCTCAAAGTCTTTGGGGGGATCCTGAAAAACACTGTGGGGTTCGTTTTTTGCGGGTGTTTAAATCAACTTCCCCCTCACAAAGGTATCTTCTACATTCTTCTTTCCCCAGATGCAAAAAGTAATGAGAGGTTCCCCTTTTGGTGGAAATATCTTATTGAAGATATAAAATCTCGCTGCTTGAGATGAGAGACAAGCCAGTGGCTGTTAAGTGCCTGAGTGGTAGGATACAGAGGATACAGAGACCCAGCCCATCCAGAGACCCCTCTGGGTGATGGCCGGTGGCCCCCAGGGTGCACGGGCAGCCAAGGCCCCTCTCACCGAGCTGCTCGGTGGCTCACGGAGGCTTCGGGAAGATCTGGGAAAGCATCCTGGGGAGCCTGCTAGGAAGAACCCACACTGCAATAAGACACCCAGGTAGGTCAGACTAGTTAACTGAATTGCAACCCTACTTCTGGAGGAGCAGCTGCTGTTTCTGCTGTTTCACAGAAATATGTATTTTTAGCACTGCTTTTAAAAAATATATATCTTTTTACTATTTCACTGTTAGTATCGTTCCTTTCTCACCCTTTGCTTATGCATCCACTGCAGCAAGCATCGTCTTCTAAGAACAGACGTGTCTCCCTGTCAGCAAGCCATCTTTATTGCTTGTCTCTGACCTTTCAGACACATAGAATAAGACTTGAAAAAAATTGTGCTTGGCATCAAGTATGTGACAGGGTGCCTGCAACATTACTTGACATCCACCGAGGTGACCTGAACAGCCTGTTCACGGCTTCATCATTTGCGAGTAATGCTCTCACCGAATCACACGCCAGTAAAACCCTTTCTGAAATGACACTATTTATTATACGGTAGTGATGTTCACATTATAGGCTACAGAGCACAGGACTGTTTAGTAGACAGGTTAGGAACTATATTTACTCCAGACTTATAGGCCTATACCTCCTGCCTCCTGATCTATCCCCCACGGGAGAGCACAATCTGCAAAATGCTCACAAGTTCTTATAGTGCCACACTGAAAACAGCATCACAATAAYATTTTTTTTCCCTCTTTTAGAGTGGCCTTCTCTGCTAAACCTGTTCTACAGATAAACGTCCTCTCTCCTCTGCGACAGTGACGCTGGCAGTTCCAGCACCTACTGAGCAGGGAGTAGGAGTTTCATGTATCTGGGAGATCGATACCCTGACRGATACCTTGGTCCTAGAAGAAGGCCAAAAAATTTCAAAGTAATTTTATTCAAACCAAAGATATTTTTGAGGATTCTGTTTTCCTTTCTAGAGCTTTTCAATCTTATTTTTATGTCCCCAGCAGAGCTGGGCTAGATCTGAGGGCTTCCAAAGGAAGGTCTCCAAACACAGCAGTCAGTTTTGCAGGCAATGCAAGCGTTTGAAACTCCTGCCATCCTCAGTGTCACAAACATGGCATTACACGGTCTCAAGCTCTTTTATCAGAGGGGATGTATATACCTTCTTTGCTTCTTTCCACTTCTTTGCCAGTGCAATCAGCACAGATTCACAGTGACAAAATGCCCTTACTAAAGTGTTAGATGTTTCTCTCCCTATTGCTCACACTATGTGAGAATGCAAAAGAAAAAAAAATCACAAATGTATTAACTTCAATTGTATTTGACCAAATTACTCATGAGTTAAGATTCTTGTATGCATTTGAAGTATAACACATAACTACAATTTTTATTGGCACAAACCTAGTATGACCACAGGACTCCAACCTGCCTCGGATATAAACTACAGAGGTCATTTGAAAAGAGTAGGGCAAGATTTATTCCACTTTGTATTTTCTTCATATCTATTTCCTATGTGCACTACATAATTTTCAAGCATTTTACATCTTCTCAATCTATAGTTGGATACAGGCCACAAGTGAGTAACAAGTACATCACAGAACATCATAAAGAATAAGTATTTCAGAAGCTCTGTGTAACATAACAAAGGTTTTTGGTTATTTTTTCTCATTATACTGAGGGACCCACCCAGAATAGAATGAAATGAAACGATCCAAATTCTGGCCTGTGCAAGTGCAGTGATAAAAGTGCCATTGATTTCAGTGGGGCCATCATTCCGTCCAGAAGGATTACTTCCTTTGACCTAAATGTGCTTTGAATCAATCCCTAACAGCCTTTGAGAGGCAAATCATTCCTTTCATTTGGGATTAACTCATAGTATGTTCTGTTTTTCTTAAATGTTCAATCACAAGAAGATTGAATAATTTGTAAGTTCAAAACGTCTCATTAATTTTTGATAAATGTCTGAAAGGTTATTTTTAACAGCTATTTTTAAGAACATAATTTTAATGTTTTATATATGTTTATATATATTTTACATATAACATTTGACTTTAATATTGACTAAGAATAGAGGTGGCATATAACTGCTTTCTGTCCTCTAAATGCTTAAGAACTACTGGAAGGGTAACCTGCCTTTCGGAGCAGGAAGAGGGGCTCCAGAGGGTCTTGCATTTGATCCTCATAGAGGTGCTTCAGGCAAAGGTTTTTCAATCAGTGAATCCAACGGTCAGAGCACTAAGGATGAGGCAAACTCCAAGCTGTGAATTTGAGGGCATCAAKGTTCAGAAGGCAGATGTGGCACTGAGAGCCCGTACCGGGCCGGGGCTCTGCATGAGCAGCAGTGGCTGCAGCTGGACGGCGGCGCTGGTGCTGCACAGAACAAGGGTCTCTTTGGCCATGCTGCCGCTGTCACAACTGCCCCTGCGTGATCCTGCAATGGTTTAGAAGTTGCTTTCAGCTTGAGTGGMACTGGAGGAAAGGGGAATGTGAAACTCAACTCAAAGGCAGCAGAAAAGCAGCTCTGAAGAACTGCCCCCTTAGAAGGACGCATCTCTACCAGGTTTCCAAGCAGAAGGAAAGCAAATGCCAGGCCCTTGTGCCTCTGGTTTGAGCCTTCTGCCAGAATGAAGATAACTGCTCTTGGGCTGCTCTGGGCTCCTCTGACCCTTGACGAGCTGGTTCAGCTCATTAACCTAACAAGGAATGAGTCCTCTTTTATTTTTGCCTTTGCTCTGTTTGTTTTCTAGAAGGAGAGCAGTGACAACTGGGGGAGTTTGCACATGGGTGGGTGGAACAGCGCTGTCTTGCAGCAGCAGAATTGTCAGATCAGCCCAAAAACCTTACTCTGCTTTTCATGGGTACTTTAGATCCTGAATTACAAAGGGAAGGAAAATCCTTCAGGGATTATACAGAAAAAAAAAAAAAAAAAAAAGAGAGTGTTACTTGAGTGATTGGCTTTGGTGAAAAAACAGCTTAAGAAGAATCTTTTCCCTTCTGTCCTCTCCCTCACCCACTGGTCTGGCAATTTAAACAGCTCCCTCCCTGTGTCAACACAATTGTTTAGGGAGCCTTTCTGCAGACCAGGTCACTGAAGCAGTCTTAATTAAAAAGAATCCTCCCAAAGTTATTCCTCATCCAGATCATTTAATTGAAGAGGTTCACAGGATGCTCTTTCAGTCAACGGTAACAAGCAAGGAGGCAGAGAGCTTAAGCACAATGACCTAAAGATGGAGGTTTTTTTTAAGTTGGCTCTGCTGTGAGGTCTGTGGGGCAGCCTAACAATCCAATCACACATCAAAGGTAATGAAAGCTGCTCACTGGGGAGCAAATACAGGAAAATAAAGGAGAACCTCAGTTAATTCTCAGGAAAAAAACAAGGTGGGAAAAGGAAATGAAAATAGGCAAATTTATGACACATTGCAACATTGCTGAAATAATAGACAAGATTTCAGTCTCAAACACACTGCATATTCACGCACCTGGAACAGTATTATGCAAGACCTCGGGGAAAAATTCCCACTTTCCTCTCAAATATACTAGTCACAATTAACAACAAGTTCTATGAGACATCCAAAAATGGTTACAGGCCAAAAAAGAAATCTAACCTGTAGAACTCCTTGAACTCTGTTGAACACTGCAGCTAATTTCTTCAACCATTTGGCATCCAGTACTGATCAGGTTACAGAAGATGTTTTTTAGACTTACCTCACATAAAATAAGTTTAAAAACAGAAAAGCTTCTCCGTCTGCTTACCTCTTTTGCACTTTTAATTTTGGCCAAGAAAGTGTAGAGTTCCATGGTTTCAGCAAACAGAGCCCGACAGACTGCTTGATAGTGGTTTGGTGCCTCCGATGGGGTGGGCAGATGGGCAGCACACAGCTGGGGAGAAAAAGAAGGATTAATATGAAAACAATGTCCCATTGATTTAATTAATGCTACAGAACATGGAATAATGTCAAAGAGAAGCCAGTTGGACATCCAAGTCACCAAAATCCATGAGAAATATTTAAATTTGGGTAGAAATTGGGATGCATTTCCTAATTCTTCTGCTACCTTCTATTTTACAAGTAGCGCTCTTTCCATAAGCAGTAGGGAGACTTGTTGATGTTCAAAGGAATATGACCACTTCCTGGAAATCTCGGAAAGCCAAGGTATTGCCTTTTCATTATGAAAGCACCTCACGTAATTTTCAAGGGGAGATAAAAAACAATCTTGCAGCACCAAATTTTGAGGAAAAAAGTAGGCAATAATTAAACACACTTTATCACTGTAACTGCTGCTTTCCTTTATATGAATGTGGAAAAGATTTACCAACTCTACCGAATTATGAAAGGATGGAAGGTGTAGCAAGCAAAAAGTTAAATGCCAGTGAAATGTCAGTTTAATGCATTTGAGATGAYACAAAGATTTCAAAAACGCACCAGAGTGTGAGATAATTCAGGCTTACTGCTTTACTTCAGGCATTCACAAAGATTTACAGACACAAGTAGGCCCGACTTAAAGAAATACATCCCAAGATAAATCAGCTCATTCACATTAACCTCAAAACATGCTAAAAGTCTAATTAAATCACTAACAATTCTTCATAACTGCTGTTAAATATATCTGTAATGTGCTAGGAGAATAATTTTGTCCTGAGATATGGAGGATTCCCAGGGTATCACAGACTCATGACAYGGACACAGGCATCTTCCCTGGGATGGGGAGTCAGAGCTGCTTCTGCCCTCACAGTGTCAATTCAGGGCCAGTCTGCCCTCCAATCAAACAACCTAACATCCATTTGCTACAATTTTGTATCTCTAAAAAGGAATTTAACACAAAATTACTCACTCCTATACCCTGCCTTTTAAGGTCCTGATCACATGGCATTCCTAACCTGACAACTGTCACTTAGGCAAACCTGAGTTTATCTGAATGAGRACTGCAATAAAGCCCAGCCTTATGTTGGGACAACACACAGAGGGTCCATCTCCTGCAAGGAGGGCCTGCAAGGAGGGCCTCCCTGAAGCCATGTTTGTGTTACATTTCAGATGACAGAGAACCTGAGCAGTATAGGAACAACATCTGTCTTTATGAACAGCACCATTTTACCAGAATACCTCAACAATGACGTAAAGAGATATAAATATCTTTTTGCTACACCTCCAACAYGGAAAATCCACCATCTGCAAGCTTAGGCTCCTCCAGGGTCCTTCACAGAAGCCTTTCAGGAAGCAGACAAAGCAGTAAGATCTGTAATTGSTTCATTAACGACTGTCAAAGCAAGAAAGCCCAACACACAAACTAAAACACTCAAATCAGTATCATACTGGCATATGTATTAAAACAAAACCTTAACTCCAGCTTTACAGTTTGTCTTGCTACTGTGTTTTTTATAATAGCTATTTACTATACAGCTACAACTAAAAACAAATCAAAATATGAGGAAGCATTCAGGTGGTGACTACATTCAGAAGACTTCCAGAACCAAAGCTGTTGAGATAAAGGCCTCATTAGAAGAGCCCAGGAAACAGTTTCTTTTGGTTCCAGTCATGTTTAGATTGGCTTAGGCTGGTTGACAAATCGCTTTTTGCAATCTTAACTTAATTGCCACCTTTAATATTTCCAATTAGTATAAGAATACAGAGCGCTATGTTCAGATTTGACAAACTTCTGTGATAAATTACCACACTCCCTCTCTGGACTCCTGCAATATCCCTTTCTGGTTATTGTGGCCATCATTCTTGTGGTGTTTTCACTCTCCTTTGCTCACTTGCATCAGTTTAAAATTACCTTGTCCTGCCTCRTTCTGTCTGTCTGACCCCTGGAAAACTTAGCACAAGACAGTGTCAAAACTGAGACTGACTCAGTTATAAACATGAAATTCAGCACCATTGTCCTTACTTCCAGCCACTATTTGTCCCTTCCCTTCAAAATAAAGAAAACTAGAGTATAGCTTCCCTATGCCGAGAGTGTAACTTTTTAAATCTAAAAGTTTTGGGGKTTTTTTGTGAAGTAATATGAACTTGTGGCAAGTTCATAAAACTGCCTTTGATTCATCACTTTCAAATTTTATACTTCTTTATCATGACACTCACATCTTTTCATACCCTTCAAATTTATTTCTGTGCACTCATAATGACAAAGTGAACAGATTGTATTTATTTATTTATTTATTTAAAGAAACATACTGTCTCCTTTACAGGAGGAGGAAAAAAATGAGAGAGATGGTTGTCTAGTGTGTGCTGTAGTGACTAGGCACACTGCCAAGACAGACGCTACTAAACTTATCTCTCGACTTCTCAATGAAACATGTCAGGTTATATTACATTTAAATGGACCAAATCCAGAGCATGGTTCTTTCCCTTAATAACTAATCATGTCTTTACCTGCCTCTCTATGTTTTCAGTAAGTTATTTCTGGCAATTAATTACRGCAGAGATAAAAAGGGGGTCGCTTTACAGTATGTCACTTGAACGGATAACTGTAAATAGAAGAATAACAGTAACAGCAATTTTAAAAAGGTTCTTAAATGGTGTGAGTCTTCATAGCTGAGAATAAAATTTTATTATCATTTGGATTATACACACATTTTTAGAAATGCCTTTTTTTCTTTATTTAGAAGCMTGTTAATTAGAAACAATTTGAATAAAGAAATTCAGCAAGTTAATTCAGTGCAGCACTGGCAAGTTCAAGCAGGGGATGGAGCTAATCTTGATTTTATTATTGAACCAAAAATAAAGAAAAAAAGAAAAAAAACCCCAAATGTCCGCTATTAAGCCTATCAGAAAAGTAACCACATAAAAAGAGTCAATTTTTGGTTTGTAGAACGTTAGGATGTAAATACCTAGAGAAGGCCACTAGCTCCTGCTAATTTTCATATTCTGAAAAAAAGCCAATCTCCTGTCATGAAGATACAATAGATACAGAAAACCTTGTGGTAACACAGTTAAGTGATTTAGCATCCATTTTTGGATTGGGGAAGGGAAGCCTGAAGAAACAGGAAAATGCAAATAAGACAGACTGAATATTTCCCCCTCATTAGAGTCTACTGTACTTACATGTTGCTCAGAACATGTAAGTTCTGAGACACTCTGTAACCTCTACACAAAGAAATAATGTAAAACCTAAGCAAGCAAGGCATGTCGAGTACGAAACATCACTCACATCTTGAGTGCAGGATATTAATCCTTAAGAAACAAAATGCTAGCAGTGTTTCAAAAGCTGTGTAGCTGTAAAATACCACAACAATCTCACAGTCAGGATATTTTAATCATGAAAACACAGCTGTCTTACGAACTCCTCCTCTTGCCACACCATATCAGCGGAGGGCAACAAAGATGATTARGGGACTGGAACATCTCTCATACGAGGAGAGACTGAGTTGGGCTGTTTTCTCTGGAGAAGAGAAGGCTGAGAGAGGATCTGATTASCATGTATAAGTACGTGAAGGGGCAATGTAGGGAGGAAGGGGCCAAGCTCTTCTCAGTGGTGGCCAGTGACAGGACAAGGGGAAATGGGTCCGARTTGAAACACAGGCAGTTCCATCTCCTTGTGAGGAGGAACCTCTTTCCTGGGAGGGTGACAGAGCCCTGGCACAGGCTGCCCAGGGAGGTTGTGGAGGCTCCTTCTCTGGAGRTCTTCAAACCCGCCTGGATGCCGCCCCGTGCCCCGTGCTCTGGGTGTCCCTGCTGGAGCAGGGGGGTTGGACGAGGTGATCTCTAGAGGTCCCTTCCAACCTCARCCATTCTGTGATGATGTGATATCAGTCATGGTGCAAGAGGGATTTAAATCAGCTCTCAATCTTTTCCAGCCCCTCAGGGCTCACAGAGCAGAGGCTGCTCCTGCTCACAGTTATTCCACCGCTTGCCTTTGCCGATCCTGAGGGCGACGAACACCAGCCGTGCCCACAGCTTCATACAAGGGCTGCTTGTTCCCTTTCCAGGAAGCCTATCAAAAAGTATGGTTGAAAACAAATTACGTGGTCTTTGCAAAATGGTGGAATATCGAATGTACTATTAACTAACGAAGTTTTAAGTAACTCGATCTGTCAGCTATTCCATTTCCAATCATTGTGCACTCTTTTTAAAAACTTTTTTTTTTTTTTTAACTGAGCCTATCCAAAAGCCAGCTTGACCCAAGGCATTCAGCCTTTGCTTAGATCACTAAGAAGATTAGAGACTGTTTCCAATCCACATTCAGGGTCCCCACACAGAAAAAAGGCATTATGTAAATAGTGCAGCCTTGCCAGAGCCTCCCTCCAAATTCATTCCCAATTGACAAGGAAACAGAGAGCACCGAGTCAGAGCAGTGTTAACTGCAATCATAATTTAACAATCAGAGCAGAACAAACAACTCTTCTGGATCTGTTTGAATGTATCCCAGCAAGGACTACACCAAAATAAAACAAATACAGCTGACTCACCTGCTGAAACCCAGCTAAGTTTTGTAATTTTTTTTCCTTTATTCTAAGTTAATACTGGAAAACTTCACGAAAGCACCTGGCCTCCTGGAGTTCAGATTTCAACAGACAGAAAGTGTTTCCACTTGTAGCCACCCTGGCCAGAGCGCCTGCCTGAATGCCCCAAAGAGAATAAAGGGATTTCTTTTTCCCATGGGACACAAAGGGACACTATTGATATTATGCAAAACATACTCGCAGCCTGTAAATGCCAGACTTGTTAAGTGTTGTTAAGGTCTTGGGAGTATTAACATATACTTAAAAGTCATGCTTTTTCCCCAACCACCAAGAAGAAACTGCTTTCCAACAAGGGGTCCCTGACCACACATCCAGGCTGGTTTTCAGTCTCATGCCATGCGCTGCAGCCACATGGAAAAGAATAAAACCCAGCTGGAGGCAGCTTTGACTGCCCAAATCTAACTGATTTTCTCGAAGATATTATAGATAACCTTAACACCAAAATGGTGTAACAAATACATTTTTTACCTTATCAGTTTTCCATTCAAAAAAGAAAAAAAAATATATACAGAAGCAGATGTAGTATTTAAAACTCCCTAGTAGGAATTAATGAAACCTCTCTTGGCTTCCTCTTCCAGGTCCGCAAGCAGCACAAGAAATGCAGCTGCTAAAATTAATCCTCGAGATGCAGATGGGAATTAGATGACATGAAGACTGACAACACTGCTTTGGATTCTAGGTCTTTAAGGAAGAATCACCATCATTTCCTACACCTTGCTTTGTCAAATCCGAAGACCCCAAGGATTTAAGGCCTTGAGCAAACGTCTTAGCTACATGCCTAAGTGCCAAACAGGGGTGGACTAACAAATGTTTGCACGTGCTCTCCTGAATGACAGCCAGGAAACCAAGCTGAAAGATCCTCATGCATAGATCAGGCTTGGGAAAGGCTGCAGTGCCGTTTATTTAATGCACCGACCCCCTGTGCCACTTCACACACTGCACTTGCTCTCAGAAACTGGAAGCAAAGYTCGAGCAGGTCACCACCCCCCATGAGGAAACTGGGGCGCAGCAAAGAGCACCTCAACTGTTTGCTCCTAACCAGAGCCACTGTGCTGGTGCCATTTCTTCCACTATTGATGGCTTTGAGACACTCAGCACTGTGACCTGTTTTTTCTCTTAAACACGTTACATTTCACAGCTACTTGGGAAGCCTTACTTGCTTTTCCATAATATTAGACTGAATGTAAGCAGCGACGAGAATCGGATACAACTTCAACAGGCAGCGATGGCAAGGCCGATCCACACGGAACCGTCTCATTCATTACCTTGAACCTTTTCCAACCCCAGGAACAATGCATGCGTGAAGATGCTTTTTACTTTATTTATTTATTCTTTATTTACACTTTACTTATTACATCTTTATTAGCATACAGAATGAGGGCTATCAAAACACATCCCCCAAATGAAGGCCCACGTATGTTTTTGCCAGACGAAGCTACTCTCAGTGGGCTTTTTGGCAAGACTAATTTCTACACGACTAGTGCTATGTGCCAGCGCATGCTTCCTGACGGAGCTGTGCTCCCATCAATCCCCCTTTCTCCTTGAAAACCCCTTAGCTCTGAGTGTGCGGCAGCGGGATCACCCCGCGCGCGGCTCTTGCTGCAATGCCTGCAAGCGGTGCCTCTGTACGAACAACATTCTTCTTCTCCAAAAGAGCTGGTTTCCAAAGAGCCAATTAAGTGAAAACCAAGCCCGCATTCTTCCCTAGTTTCACCGAGAAACGGTGCTCTCTCGTTTCTAAGCACAATAATGGAGGAATTAATAATGATATAGAGGCAGCAGGCTGAATTTGCTAGCTCTTCTCTGAACACTCTGTAGCACATCAACGGGATTATTCACAAGCAAGAGCCAAGTCCTACAAACGTTATTTTTCCAATTCTTTTCTATCCATGCCAAAACCCAGAAAAGGTARCAAAATCACTGGTTACTCTGGCAGCAGGCACCATTTGCTGAAGCTCTCTGCTCCCCAGCAGCACAAGAGCCCCCGCACGCCCGGCGGYGGCACTGGGGCAGGAAACCAGCTCCAGCAGTGGGGAAGAGGCGCCGATGGGGAACCGCGATAAAACGCAGGAATTAAGGGAGAAGGGGATACATGTCAGGATACACGACGGGGGTTGGAGTGTCTGGATGTATTAACAGGGTGATCTGCAGGGTTGTTGCACTAAGGGTGCCGCGGAACTGAAAAACCTCGACCGGAGCAACCGAAGGCAGAGGAGTCTCCTGCAAAAGGGTCTGGTTTCTGCGGCTGCCCTGGCCAAGCGCGGCCGGCCGGGGCGCACGGGGACCGGCTGCAGCAAAGGGCCAAAGGAAACCTCAGAAACCAAGACCTGTGCAGGGCAGCAAACGAGCAAATAACCTAGCAAAAGGCCACAGAAATCGGCCAGGAAGGATTCTCAAAACAGAACCTGATTATAACTGATACATATGGCAGGGGGAAGGGAGAATAACGCTAAGGAGAGGTAATTTTATATATAAATTTATTAATGATGCCTATTGAGCTCCTTACCAAAAAGTTCACACGTTGGAAACTTACTAAATGAGAGACAGTATAATTATTTAAGGCAGTCTTATTCATAAGCCACTTAAAAACAAATTAAAATATATCAACCAAAATCAAAACATGCGCTTTCCTTGGCAGCAATTTACAGTTCACAAACAGAGCTTTAAAATTCATGTGTGTGGGCAGTTTGTTTATTTTTTATGTAAAGTGCTGAAACTTCTCTCAGTAGACGTAATCATCACTTGCTTTCATGCTCTGTCCTGAAGCATGACTTTTCATTGTCATCCAGAAAAGAGATTTCCAGGTGCACAACCAAACAAACWGCGCTACGAAACATTTCGAAGCTTTTAAGCTTCACTCCCGGGGAACAAACCCAGCAATACCTAACCAGTCTCAGTTGCTTTCACGAGACCTCTGCCCACGGAAACCCAGTCATTTGTGCACGTGGTGTCCTTATTTGTAGTGCCTTTCTCAGGGAAATCAAGTCGTGAAACTCTGTTTGCACTGAAGAGGCTCACAGAAAAAAATATATATATTTTAAGCATATTTCTTTTCTATTTAAAATCTATAGCCATTGAATCCACATGGCAATTGTTTTATAACGAAAAAGCTGATTTGTTAATCAGCCACAGTGTTAATACTTGAGACATTTGTGACAAAGACAATTATGAATCAAATTATTTGACTGGCAATCTACTGAATCTCTATTAAAAACGAAAGTTCATCATTCTGGCTCAAACATTTTATCCTGCCTTGCTCCAGCTGACCACGCAGCAACATGACGGTCTCCAGAGTTGCTGGTTCCTCCTCAGCTCCCCGTGCAGCAGGAGAGGAGGGCGGTTTTGTCCGTTCCCCCATTCACGCTCTGCTCCTGGGAATCCTCGCTAAATACGGCAATTAGTAGGAAGTGCAACATGCGGAGGGAGCGGGCTTGCATAGGCCCTGTGCAGAGGTGGGATTAGCCGCCTGTGGGGAGTGCAGATGGTGTTTATCCTGCCCGGGGAGCAGAGGGAAGAGCCACTCTGCGGCTTTTCCATGGCTCCACACAGATCCCACCAGCAGCATCGCTGGGATAACCCCCCACCTCACCCACAAGCACTCAGGGCCCCCCTCGGATCCCAAACGGTGCCAAGGCCGCCAACACTGCGGGAACGACGGCTGCTCCAAGCACTCGAGCTGCTGCTTTACCCACTGCAGAGCACGCGTCCCCTTGTCCCAGGAAACACTCCTGCTCCCTCTTCGCTTTTGCAGATAGGGAACCGTTGGCCACGCATAGAGCACCGAGCCAGTCCGGAAGCTTTTCCCATCAAGAAAATCACCGACACGCTCTGGATTGGGGGCATGGCTATCCGAATCATGTACGAATCTTATTTTTTCTTATTTTACTCAGCTTTCTTGGTCCATTTGCACTTCTATTTGCTAGAAAGATTTCAGTATCAATAGAGAAATGTGCCATGGACAGCTGCAGTGAATTATGACACATCTTGCTGTAGCTGGCATCCTTCCTAAAATCTTCAATTCCAAAATTGCAGGAATAGATACAAACTTTAATGTGAATTAGTTCCTGTGAATTATAAATACAATCAAAGGGCTAATTTCTTGCTCCAACCTGAAAATACATTAATTTTATTTTAACATCATGACTCTTGAGGAACAGAAACAACTCTTTGTTTCTGACTGTTTTGGAGAAACCATGCACAACTGAGCACAAATAAGAGCCTAAAGACAGAGAGCAAGAAAACATCTTCCTGCCGATAACCGGAATGCCAAAACATGGTGAGTCCTCCCGAGGGTTTGGCAGTGCCGCCCAGGAGCCGCTTGCTCATTGCTGAGCGTGTGGGTCGCCGGAGGAGGCCGAGCCGAGCGTCTCGGCCGCCTGCGATGGCAGCGAGCAGGGAGGCCGCCAYGTTTTCAGCAAGAGCTACTTGGAARTGCTGGATATTCTTCTCCACAGAAAATGTCTTTGCATACTCCTAAAAGCAAAGTCACGGGAAAAGAGAGATAATTTGAAGTATTTGAGAAGTCTGCTCAGCTCTTGCTGCTTTGTTTTCAATTGCAGATAAACTATGTTTGCACATTATTTCCACCGCATCCAAATCAGTCTCACCATTCTTATCTGAGGAGGAGCCTGGTAGAACAAAGTATGTTTTACAGTATAAGAGCTATGTCCTTGACAGAGAAAATTGTTTGGGGGGGGAAAAAAAGAAAAAAAAAAAGGTATCTGCAGAAGGAAACAGCCAACAACCAGCTCTTCATCAAAATCTCATTATCTAAAGAGAAAAAGTGAAAATGGAGAGAAGCTAATCACCTTCTCCAGCAAACCATGCATGAGTACTTCTTTTATAAGCAGAGCTCTTAAAATAATTAAACTATTTCGTGCCAAGTATTCCGCAGATCTGCCCCATAGATAATTATTTACCAGTTCTCAGTTACCTATCATGAACGATGCATCTCTGCAAGTGAGGCAGGAACTCCCTGCTCAATTTTTCGAGTTCAAAGCCTGCTCTAAAACCACCGGCGTTTGCAGAGGCACCTACTCCACGTCCGCTGAAACACACGCCTTTTCATGACAGATTTCCCAATGCCTTCCGGAGCAGGCATCTAAAAAGGAATTACCTCTCTGAAGGGTAATTAATACTGCAGTGTCCTCAATCAAAGGCGAGTAAGGTTATCATGGAGGCGATCGCTGCCCGGCGCTCTCCGGCACACACTCAAAGGCCAATTGTTACTGCTCGGCAGCTCTTTTCTGTACAGCATTTTTCATGATAAAGTCACTGTAAGGGCTGAAACTCCAGGGCAGCTACTTTTAAAATAAATAAGGCTTTGGAACAAAGCATGGGCAACTAGAAATGCAAATACCTTAATCTATTTCAAACATTGCAACCTTATGCGAGATGAAAGCTGGTTAGCACCAGCTTCATGAAGGAGGGTTTCATTGCGACTGCACAGAGGGACAAATCCACGGCACTGTCAAAATGTCTAAACGGGGATTTGTTGGCATCTCTAAACTGAATTCAGGATGTGCTGTCACATCCCCAAGAAATTCCGTGTGAAGTGGTGAGTGTTGAAGCTTATGGTTTGTTCTACCAGCCACGACATCCGAAAATATCACTGGCCTGCCAGAAAGCCCCGGACGAAGTGGCTCTAAAGGGCCTCTTTCATCAGCACCATCAGTAAACCTCTGGATGCCCCAGCAGGGAAGTCTTTAAGTGGGAAGTGGGAGGAGGCGGGAAAGGGGCAGCGCGAGCTGTGCGTGACAGCAAGGAATTGTGCCGAGACACCAGCATGCTTGCAGCATCTTCATTAAAAGGCTTAAATAGCTGCCAAATTAACCTCGAGAGAGATTATCTTTACCTGTCAAAGTGGTAATGAAAGTTATTAATCATGTTATCGTGCTAGGCAGGCAAGACAACAGGGCTTGGTGGGGAATGGCCTAGTTCTCTCGCCTCAGCACTTTGCTCCTCGCACCCAGACGGGATTAGTGCCTGGCAGGAGATGCCAGATGTCTCGAGAGCCATTTCCACAGCAGAAGGTGTCCCGGACCACACGGAGACACCAGCCAGGTTTAACTGGGCACTTGAGGTGAATCTGCAGGAACCAGGAGCTCGGGCATAGACTTCAAGTTTCCTTCAGAACCGGGCAGGACCAGGTGTTTTGGCAACCCGCAGACGGGATCTCTTTACTGGAAAATCCCGGGCTAAGAGCTCTGGCTCCAGACGCGTCAGGCATCATTTCTAAGACAACAAATTGCAATCAACACCCGTCCCTCCCTCGCTTTCCAACCTGAAAAAAGACTGAGCTCACATATTTTAAAAAAGAGCACAGAGTTTAAATTAAAAGCCAAGCAGGCCACATGTTGACCTCCAATTACACTGCCCAAAATGAAAAATCAGGACAACTGTTTAAGACAGCAAATGACATCACTTTAATTAATGAAACCTGTCTGTCAACATAATTCACTTAAATACTTGTCACGTTCAAAGCAGCTTTAAAATTACACTAAAGGGATTTACATGAACTGTCCTCTAGCTTTCCGGATCAAGCTAAGGTGCAGGAATACCTTCACTTTCTATCTAGTTTCTTTAAAAAAAAAAAAAAAAAAAAGAAAAGAAAAGAAAATGGCAAAAAAAGGGCAAAATTTAGTCACTGAATATTTTTATTTCCAAACTTCTGTGCCTGGAAAATGCACTTCTTACTTATTACCTTTGAGCCATCAAAAATATTTTTACAGTGACAAGGTTCCTCAGTGCAGACATGAAAAGTCTAAGCCATGCTGACTAACACCCTCCTAACTTGTTCATGTTGCACACTACCATGGAAGGCAGTTAAAAACATTTTTTTCCCCTCAAAGCTGCCGTGTTTCCAAACATCACCTTATAGTCTTTTGATTTGAAATGCTGGACTGAGGGGTGTAATACTTCATATCTACCTCTGTAAGCATGTATCTAACCAGGGGCGTAGGACACACAGGACGATACAGTGGATTGAGCAACATCGATTGATTAGCAGAGAGCAGCTCATAAAGGGATTTGAGTTTTTGCCTCTTTGGAAAAAAAAGGAGAAGAGGACAGCTTAAAAACCCACCTAAAGAAAATGCTGGTCTTAGTGCTCACCTCAAGGAATTTAAGCATGGCAAAAAGTTAAAGTGGGGCTGATAGAGCCCTGGAAGAGAGTGTCCAGGGAGGTTGTGGAGTCCCCTTCTCTGGAGGTCTTCCCAGCCCGCCTGGATGCCRCCCTGTGCCCCGTGCTCTTGGTGTCCCTGCTGGAGCAGGGGGGTTGGACTAGATGATCTCTAGAGGTCCCTTCCAACCTCAACCCTTCTGTGACTCTGTGATTCTATGAAATGTAGTTGTTTATTAAGGCTTTCTGGTCCCAACTCCAGTTTACCCTGTCCTAGGACAGAGACAGACAAGAAGCGCAGATCCCTCTTTTGACCTCACTCAGAAACAACCACAAATTCCTGTTTTTTTCTCAGCCCTCATTCCTCTCCTCTTTCTCGGAGAAGCAAAGACATAAACAACAACAAAACCAAGCTCCTCGCTCTGTCCGCGGCCTCCAGCGGAGGCTTTGCCAAGGCCAGCCCGGCGGCGCGGTGGCCTCCGCGCGCAGCGGCCTCGCTCGGTGCCCGCCCCAGCCCGCTGTCCTCGCCGAGGCCTCYGCTCCGGTTTCCCGGGGCAGCCCGGCCAGGCGGGAGGCGCCGCGGCGGCAGCTCCTGCCTCCCCGACCAGCCGCGAGGCCCCTGCCGCTGCGGCAAGGCCGAGCTCYGCACCTCCGGGGGCTCTGCTTCCCAGGGCCGCTTGTTTAGCTGCAAAAAGTCAGTACCATTTGTTACGGAACCTGCTAGCTCCAAATGTTCACRTGATTTTCTATACCTACGCGCAACAGACTCCCCTGCTCAGAAGGGGAATCTTTTGAATGGTAAAGGCAACGAGACAACACAGAGCTAAAGACACCTGAGATGTGCAAGAAAGTCATCACCTGGAAAAACACTGCCTTTCCCACTGTATTACTTTACGTAAGTCACTTATAAAACAATCATTTAAAATACAACACAGTCTTTTGAAAGCTAACCCCTACGACTATTTCAGTTACAGAAGTATTTAAGTATGTTGCAACTGCACTTCTTAAACAAAAGCCTATTGTAAAATCTCTTTAACAACAAATACAAAGTGTCCCCTGCCTTCAGACCAATCTTTGGGATAAAAATGGTATTCTAAAATTTAGATCCAAATCTTCAGGGGACAGCATCCTCTAATATGCACTGTTTCATTCGGAGTGCCAAATAGCCTTATCTCACTTCAATGTTTTTCTAAAATAAAGCCTGCAACAGTAGAGTAAGCAAAGAGCAGAATACATCACCACAGTAACACCATAATCAACAACATATTAAAAAAATCCTATGGTTAAAACAGACAGATCGTTATTCTGGAAAATTAGCAGCACTTTTAAGTCAATTCAAACAACTTTCTTACAAATGTTGCAGTTCTTTTAATTCTGTTACAAGCACGGAAGCAAATGTACCAAAGGGAACTTTGCCTCAAGCCCAGGGCTCACTCTTGAATAATTCAAAAGCAAGATCACAGTGGCTTAATTAAAGGGCCCTCTTTCGGTTTCCTGACTTTTCCCATGTTGCTGTTTTAGTACAATACGCCTCTACAAAGAATTTCATAATTTTGCGGCATCTATGCCACTTCCATTTTCTTTGGAAATGCAATTCTATCAATCTCCAAGGGATTCCGAACTAGAAATACGGGCAACTGAAATACCYAGGGATTTGACACAGCTAATAAAAAGACAAACTTCTTAGTGACCTCAAATGGGGATTTGCGTTTGGGCAAGGATTGGGGAAGGCACAGTTTCCAGATTGCTTTTCCCTTGACCCCTTCTGGAGCGCTCACATGCTCAGAGCTCTGCAGGGACGGGAACGGGTCCAGGCAGGTCCGGGTACAGCGCAGGTCCATTGCCCCTTGCAGGCAGGAGCTCTGCAGGCACAGCTTCCACCTGCACAAACAAGTTCTTCTGCTGCTCTGAATATGGTCTGTGACCTTCAGCACACAACTTCCGTGAGGGAGAGGGAACTCTGGACAGCAATTTTTGCATGTCACTGGTAATTCACTTGCCTCCTACCAAATGGATCGCATACAAAATGTAAATACTACAGGCAGCTCTGATAAGGTGCTTGGAACATTCCTCATGGGATGCTGGTGTTACAGGGACTTCAAAGAGCACTTGTGTCCTACAGATATGGTAGCAGATGGCATGTGAATCTGTACAAAAACGAACCATTTTATTCCTTTTCTAAAGTACTCAAGGGAGCCAGGAAAGCTAAAAAGGCAGCTATACGGCCACATACATCAATACCTGCAAAGTCTTCACAGGTGGAAACTGCCATCTGAGCAGATGAACTTTTGCCAAATCCTCTGATGGGACCAGCTACTGTTCTGGACATTTTTTCTGGTCAGACCTGCTGCCTTTATAGGGCTGTGTGAATCAGGGAATACAGAGGTTGGAATTAAGAGCAGCTCTGCATTTTTTTAATATTTTCCCCCCTCCCTTTATGGGCCCTGCAGTGCTACTGTAGTGACCATTGCAATGGTCAACTGACCATTTTTTACCCTGATTTCTACAGTCTTTAGTTTGAGTTTGAAATTAATCCAAAGAGAAATGGACCCTGTGAAAGTTAACACTCATGGATCTATTTTAGATGCCACAGGATAACACTGGTTATTTGATAATTCAGAGTAGAGCTCACATTCTGATGTGCTATCTCGAACAGATTGCCCTGCACATTTCACCATTTGTATTTTTAAAGAGCAGTAGGGCTCTGTCATGACAAACTCTGCATTATACCACTATGGGATGATATTACCAGCCCCAAATCCTTCCACCTCCACTAAAAATTGAAATTTTATTTGTACCAACATATAAAATATTTTGTAATAATTATGGCATAAGACAGATGGGGTAAAAATGTTTATGCCATCTATGCTTCTTTYAGATGTGTAAAGGCCACACAAAATTTTCATGAGTATTTTAACAATCCCATATATAAAAATGATCTGAATATCCAATCTGTGTTTCCTGTTTTTGCTGGACGACTCCCTGGATTCCGCAGACTATTTTAGACTTCAGACAGGTTATACCACTGTAATTATGTGAATTATAGGTTCAGAGTTTTTTAACCAACATAGATGCATTGCTAAAAGCCATAAAGGGGAAGCAAAAATCACCATAGAAAAGGTGATTTGTTTTTGCCTCCCAGTCTAGAATAAGACATACCAATCTGCCTAAGCTCATGCTGAAGGAAGGGATGCTTCCACTGCTCTATATGAAAATGTTTAAAGCAAAATAAARCAAAAACCCTGATCACTGTTTTTCAGTTAGCCATTAGAGCTTCTCCTCAAGTGCATACGTGGATCTAAGCAAAACCACAATAAACTCTGAAAATCAAATTTGTGCACAGTAAAAAACTACCTCCTCTTCTACATAGTACATCGCTTTCACTTGCAGAGGTCTCAGTTGTCACAAATCTACCAGCCCTGCAGCAGGCCCTTCACATGAAACCCATATTTTATCATTAATAATTCTATTTTTAAAGACACCTTTTAGGTATTGCTTATTCATTCTGGAGACTCAAGCAAGTCGAGAGGGACTTCTGCTTTCCTTGGCATGTTTTATTTCCAGCTCCAYGGGCCTGTGTATTACCAGAGCTTCACAACACTGGCTCCTTTCCCGACTCAGTCCTCGGCACTGCTTCCTTGGGCAGCCCTTCGGTCRCGTCCGCACGAAGCCTTGTGGGGTCACACAGCAAAACACAGTAGGGAACTGACAGAGTTAAAAAAAAAAAGTACCTTTTTGTGGTGCTTCGACTAATGGAGGAGACATGGATTGCACCATGAGTGACAACACGGACAGAAGAAGCAGGCTGTATGTGAATGAAGACCCACTGTGCACAAGGCTTGGGCAGGAGAAGGACAGCAGGTTTGCTGCCCTTCTAAGACAACTCAGAGCCAACTCTGAGTTAGCTCAAAGAACAGTAAAGGAGTAGGAAAATACCTGTGTGTGGTTATCATTTTGTCCAAATCTGTATGTTCCTTCCTTAACCCAATTTGAGTGAGTGGTTTTTCTGGGACTGTCACAATGTCTGTGTGCCTCTCTGAAGACCCGGGGCTCTAGACACATAAAGGTGCACATTAAGCAGCACGTTTTGGGAGAGGGAAGCCCAGGAGGGAATGTTTTCAAGCCATGCTGTGCAGGAGATGAACACTGGTCCTGGGGTCTGAGAGGCCCCACTGCTGCAGAGCAGACAGCACCTAGTGCCAAAGGAGCCCCTGCCACACRGGGCCAACCTCGTGCAGCTCCAACACCAGCGGTCCAAGCCCCCAAGGGCATCCAGCTTGGGAAACTCCCGCACACGGAAGTGYGGGCACAGAACCACTTGGGGAATCTTTGTGCTTCTTCCTGGTTTATGGTTCCCAAAGGGCTAAAACCTGATCCACCAAAATAAAGATCGGCATGAGACACCTGAGAACACTCTGAACCACGACTCAGGGAAACAAAGGGATTACCTGGAATCCTCCTTGAGTGCAATGTTTTCCACAAAGGTGCTGTGAATAAATGTTGTTGATTCCTTTCTCATGGAAAAGAAGCAAATGACAACATTTGGGGCATTAGTTACCATCTCATAAGACGCCAAATCCTTCACCAGCTTCTGATGCAGTTACCTGGTACACTGCAGATACAAGTTACTTGTTTGGAAATGAAGAGTCAGATGAACCAATTCAGCCTTAAGCAGAACTGCATTTGCAGAAAATTACATCTTAATAATTTTAACCCCATGAACTGAGCAAAATTATGTCCCTTTGAGTTCCAGTAAAATGAACTCCTGAACCATCTTTCACAAATAAATACCTAGACTTGTTTTTAACTGATTTTTTGGCTCATCCCAGGCATGCTCCCATATTACACATATAGTGGGTCATACCATACTTATAATACTAACGTATGTCCAGAGTTGGACTCAGAAGGGAGCTTCCAAAACCCGTAGATCTAAATGCAGATCAGCTCATCCCACCCATAATTATGTGGGAACAGGACATATTCTTCTTTTCCTCTGTAAATCAAYACATTCCATGAATGGTTGATCTTTGCTGCTAATGAAAGCACTGAAAACAAAGCACAAGCAGACCAGTATCGCCTCTGTAAATTTACAATTCCCTCCAGCTGAACGAAGGAAGTTATATCCTTGAACTACTAAAAGATGAGTCATCTATTCTTGCAACTTTCTTATTTTAGAGACCATAACCGAAAGAATGATCATAGTCTAATAGGCCTGACATGTTATGAACAAAGCACAAACTCAGCTATCTGCTAATCAAACTGGTAAAAACTCGAACCTTATTTACATGTGTTACAGTGAAATAATGCAATACTGTACACACTGCTCTGAAAATATTAGTTTCCATAGAAATTAAAAGGTCAACATGGAGATTTCTTTATTTACCAACACAATTTGTGAGCAGCAAAGTATGACAGCTACTTTGGGTCAGAATGGGCTATTGCTGCGCTGCAYCAAAGCAACCCCACAGGTGAGGCCTGGCAGCAGAGGCCACACAGCTCCCGGCTGGGGGCACGTGCCTGCACTTGTCCCCGGGACAAGGAGATGTGACTTGGCTACTGGGGAGCTCCCTGCTAGAGTTGGGATGGGTAAAGGTTCAGGCCTGGAGGGGAATGTGAGCTCTTCATTTGGGAAGACCACTGACTCCTTARGTACCTTCTCCAAGGTCGGCAGTTTAGATAGAGGAGGTTTAGCAGAGGAAGTAGCAAAGTCTCTGGGCACAGCAGGGCTTAGGGTGATGACTTGCACGCATTACTGACAAAATGCTGCCCTTCTGCAGAATTGCTGAGCTAAGGGCTGGCGAAGGCAGCAGCCATGTGGCTGCCATCATGTTCAAAGCTGGAAGAAATGATAGGGCTGGAGCTTGGACCACATAGTCCTGCCCAGCAAATACCAGTGTAGAGTAAAACCTGTTATCAAACAGGGGCGACGTTGCTTTACTCRTATGAGGGACTAGAACCAGCTGCTGACCTAGAATAAAGGCTAATATTAGAGCTGGCTTTAGGGTCGCAATTTGGGCCAGCAGATGCTGATGAACTGCAACGATCTGTCAGATAAGGGCTGAGATAATTTGCAGAGGAGGAGCAGCATTAGGGTTTGCGCAGCCTCTGGAAGGGGCTGATAAAGGGCAGCATCCCATGCGGGTATTGGGAGGGCTGCCCGCCACAACAAGGGTGCCCGTGCCAGGACTCCGCGCGCCCTCAGCGAGCCGCGCACTGCCCGCGTGCGGCCCTGCGGCGCRCTGCCCTGTGCACCCAGGGCTCACGGGCAGCGCGGGGGCACAAACGTCCCGCGCCGCCGGGTCACGGGCTCCGCGCGCCGCCGTCCCCACGCACGGCGCCACTCCCAGGACTTCCCGTGCCCTGTGCGAGGAGGAGCCTCCCCTCCTCTGTGTACAAGTTGTGGAAGATGGGCAGGGACGCAAACAAGGAAAACCTCTCCTAAAACACCCAGCCTTACAGCCTCTGTTTCCCTCTTCATTTGCACTGGCTCTGTCATGTCTGAAATACAGCCTGGAGAAGTTAAGCATCTGGCAAACAATATCCCCACTTTTAACAAACACATTTTTAAAAACAGTGGATAAAGTCTGTGTAGGAGTTTAGTCCTGCCAAGGAGATGACTAACCAAAMCAGCTAAAGTCTACAGAGCAGCAATACAAAAGCTTGTCTGTGTCTTCTCCGAGCAGGCGTTGTGGTGGTGCTGGCCTTGGCAAAACTTGGCATTCCCCCTTTGCCAGTTCCAGGGAACTGACATCCACAACATCACTCGGAATTTTCCAAGTTCAAGGTTCAGGACTGACCTTGCCCACTTTGTGCTGCAGTAAAGTCTGGCAAGAATCTTATCTATCTTAATGTTTTAATCATAAAATAGGCTCACCCACATTACTGATCTATGGTGAAAAACATCAGTTAGTCACAGACAAGCTTGGATACAACTACAAAACTTAAGGAGATGGAGGAAACATTCAATCACATTTCAAGAAGGAAACCACGTCCGATAACACACTGACGAACATTAACAAGGAAAATCAATGCAAGCTGCATACACCTCATCCATAGCATTTTTCAAGCTTGCAGTTTAGGGAACTGCTGAGTTGCTAAACTGAACACGCCAACCTGCTTCAGCATTCCCTAGAGCTCCTTTCAGAGGAGAGAGGCTCGCAGCGAGCCTCGCCAAGAGGGAACTAGAATGATCAAGCCTCATGGTCACAAGACCACGCTGCTGTTGTGAAACAGTCATTGGGTAAATAAGGGTGTAGTCTGCAATATAACTTACCACTGGAGGAAGAAAATGTTATGCCACATCCAAAGTGTGGTCTTAGCTATGAAAAGGTACCCAGACAAGAAAAAAAGAATMTCATCAATCTCCACTAACATAAGAAAAACATAGCAGGACACATGCAATGATGTAGGCTAGGTAAGAGTGGCAAGCCAGAAAGTTAATCCTGGAGCCAAAAATTTGGAGAGACACAACAAGAGCAGAGAAAGATCTGGGGGTAAAAGTTTGGATGACACAGAAGTGACAGCTAAAGTTCAACTCATTTGGGTGAAGTCACAAAACCAGCATATTCCCGTAACAACAAGAAATTAATGGCAATAAAATGAGTTAAGAAAGTCATTGAAACACCTAAATATACTGATACCTTTGCTTACAGATACTTATTAACAAAGCATCATCAGAAGGGCACTATTCAATATGYTTAATAGCTGAAGTCTGACTGAATCTTTTCCCATCTGTTTTTTTGTGTTTAAAGGAAGTGATCCAGTACAACTAAAGGATTTCAGAGAGGTTTTCCTGATTTATGTTGTTTCCAGAACCTGAATAAAGAACTTGCAAAATAACCACCTCAACAGACCACCAGGCTCAGCTCTGTGTATACAAACATCTCTTCTGCCCCTGTACTTCCTCCAAAAGCAGCTTCCTCCAGGGTCCAGCCTTGACTGTCCCACCAGTTCATGGTTTTTTTCTTTCTCTTTCGGTGAAGGGGAGGCAGAAAGAACATACTGCACCTCTCCTCTCCTCTCCTCTCCTCTCCTCTCC